>NC_064920.1:302015147-302316652 GCF_023897955.1 Schistocerca gregaria | reverse complement strand
TTTTGTATTACTTTCAAACAGGGAAGAGAGAGTGCAGCAGACTTGAGGCATGGATTAGAGTGGCAGTCGTCAAAACAAAATCGTTTTTCGTTGCGGCAGAATCTTCTCATGAAATTTCAATCACCAAGTTTCTCCTCAGATTGAGAAAATATTTTACTGGCAGCCATTTCCATAAGGAGGAATGATCATGATATTAAGATAACAAAAATCAATGCTCGCACAGAAAGATTTAAGTGCCCTTTTCCCCCGCACGCTGCTAGGGAGTGGAACCATTGAGAAATAGCTTGCAGATGGTTCAGTGAACCCTCTGCCACACACTTATGTGAATTGTAGAGTAGTCACGTAGATGTAGAGAAGTCATGTAGATGTCGATGTAGACAATGGAAATACCCTATGCCATACCCTTCCCATTGGTTTGCAAAGTGTAGATGTAGAACAAAATATGGCTCAAGTGGCATACTTTATGCAGTATCAAATATTTCAAAATGGGCTTCTCAGTCTGTTCCATTACAACCTGCATCATGTAAATAATGGGAAGTCTTTAATCAAAGTATACCAGTAATACAAGCTCATCAAGTTTAAATTTGTGACTGCTGTTGAATCAAACATCAATTAATTTGATGCTATTTCCATATTACAAAAATTCTCTCTTTTTAAAATAAGTGAGAACTGTATCTGTTGAACAGTTGACTTTTCTGTCAATTACTACTCCCTTGCATTAAACAGGGATGTATTTTTCATGCTCTGCCATGTGATTTATGACATAATGCTTCGGTTAATTGAATTGCTTGATATGATTTAATATTTTATAGCTCCTTAAACATTTCACATAACCTCCACATTCATAAATCAGAAATAAGAAAGACACCCCCCCCCCCCAAAGTAGCATTAAAAATAGTTGACACTGATGGTCTCTCGTTACAGCGATTTGCTTGTAGAAACTGGAGTCGTCTGGTGAGAGGACATACCTTTTCCTGTTGCTCTAGTCTGTCACTTTGTATATCTCGTGCTACTAGGCACTCCTGATCAGTTCGCAAAAGAGCACTGGTTTTGGTGAAAAAACATTTATATTGCTAGATGTGGAATAACACCCTCTCCTCTATTTGGGAAAAGTTTTGCTAAGCTAGTGTGAGAATCTTTTGAGGTGAAGGCAGTCGCGTGTTCTGTGTTGTCCGGTTTTGGGTGATGGGCTGCCTCTGTTGTCATAATGGGAAGCTGCTGTTGCTGTTAATATTAATAGTTTCCCCAGTGAAGAAATTCCTAGTTTGCCAGGAATAAGTGATTTCTTAACTTCACTGTAAATCAGAATGGCTTGATTTCCACACTAGTAAGTGACGCTGTATTTACCACAATGTTGGGGATCCTAATGTTGGAGATCCAGATTAATCATGATTCCTTGCACCTCAGGGCTGACACTAAAATGGATTTGTAAATTCCTAATTTAACTTTGTCACTGTTGAACAGGTACATAAATACTACATTGTAACAACAGGGAATTGTCATTCTATGACACACTTACTAACAGCCACATGGGTCTGGCCTAGCTGCAACAGTAAATTGAGGTGAGGTGACCTTGTTTTGTTTTATACTAAACTATGTACATAGAGATAATGGTGTTTACACCTTTGATATTGGTGGAAACCAGGTTCAGTATTCTGTCAATGCTGAAGTCACTGAAGGTGGAGCACAAGCTTGAATTGGGGAATGAAATTGGCCACATCATTTTCAGATGGACCATTCCAGAATTTGACTACAATAATTTATAAAAATTATAGACAACCTTAATGCAAGCAGTACTACATCAGTACACGTCTTAAGTTATTTTTCTTCTTCTTGTGCAGACTAAGAAAGCATCATTATCTCGAAATGAAGTGTATTATTTTTTAAGTACTTACAGGTGTCTAAGAGAAAAGGACAATATGGAAATCCTGAGTGAAACTGAGTTGCTTCTTTTCATATGGATTTTTGATGACAAGGTGATATGTTGACTTATGCCAAGATGAATTAAATGTTTTGATCAGCTAATGGTATAATTTCAATATATGCTATTGCACTACATCCGGCAAAATCTGTACCGTTTCCTTTTGAGCATTCTTGTCAGAACAAATCTGAATATTACACCTTCAATTAATCCAAGTCAGTGTAAGACTACTTGCATTCTAGTTTTGTGTACCTAAATGTGAATATTTGTCAGGCACATTGGATGCCTGTACCTGAAAGGACTGCAAGGGCTGTTTACAACGTTGAGGAAACTGCAAACTTACATGACCTTCCTAGACAGCTTCCTAAAAACTGAAAAACTTTATGAATAACAACATTGTAAAAATACCTCAGGAGGAGGAAGATTTCTGGATTTATCCAGGTTAAGATAAAGCCATATTGTGAATGGTCACTTGAAATCTGCAAAATGTTGCCTGATATTTTGTATCTATGAATCTCAATTATTGTATGCCTTGTGAAACAGGGTAAGTGTAGCACGGCCAATATGTTCAGTAGTGCAGTATCTGATCCTGGTTCTATTGGAACAGCAGGTGTCAGATCCACTCTTGCTGTCACACTACTTATTTTTGGCTCACCAATTATCCTTGTAGCAGCTGGTATTGATGGTAGACGATGATCTCTTACTGCTTTACAAACTTCCTGACGTTAGGTCCATTCACTACCACAGGATACACACATAAAAAATCAATATCCTCACTGGCAAAAACAGTTGTTTTCAAATATAACACAATTTATCACAGTTTTATTCACTCATCCAAAACCTTTCCAGACTGTAGGATACATGATTGGTTTGCAATTACAGTAGAGCGTCGATTATCCGAAGTAATTGGGGGACATGGGTGTTCAGAAAACTGGTTTGCTCGAATAATCGAACTGTACATGTTTATTTGCCAAAAAAAATTACTGTACAGTAAATTTATTCTCCCTGTATTGTAAGCTCACAAATGTGTTTTAACCAGCCCATGCTCACTTTTAAGTTTGAAGGCCCTCCAAGTTTTTCGTTGAACTGCATTGCCTTCTCACACGGAATGGGACCTGAGATAAGTTCTCCTTCCGATCTCATTTGTGTAAACCACTTGTAAAAAGCATAATCTAGATCTGTGTTAGTGGCAAGCTTCATAGTTTTATGGCTTGTTGATCCATCAGTAGAATCAGGCACAGCTATAAAATTTGCTATGCTCGTCTCTTGTCTTTTGTTTTTTTTTATGTCTGTAATTGTCGACTTCCCCACCTTGTACTCATTGGATAAAGTGGTTGCAGATTCATCTTCTTCTAACATTTTAATAATCTCGTACTTGTCCATCATAGAAACGGCAACACGTTTACGTTTAAGCATTTTGTATCGTCAAGTTCACTTCTTCACACAGCAGCACACAAGTGGTCATAGCAGAGAACAGGGGATGCGCAATCCTTCAAACTGCGCGGAGCAGCACGCCTCAACTCTAAGCTGGCGCAGCTGTTGCTGTGAACAGCTTTGATACTGCCGCTACTTTTACTGCCAGTGCCAAGCTGACAGAAGTGTGCTGATTGTTGGAACACAGCGACTGGCGGCTTGGCTGGTCAGCAGTACCTCGTGAAGGCCCCATTAGAAGCAATGTTCCGCCAGCGGTGGCCCTGTGGGAAACTTGGTTTGGAAGTGAGGGGGATGATGGACAGTAGGGTGGGAGAGTAACAGGTGCAAGCGAGTACACAGTTCAGTTAAGCGGTCGTTCGGTTGACCGACGTTCTGATAATTGACACTCTACTGTATTGTGTATGAGTGTGTGGAAAAACACACACACACACACACACACACACACACACACACCTCATTATTGCTGTGCAATCAGAGAATAAAAAATTTGTGACTGACAATACAATATTAGTAATTATAATCCTTCGTATCATGTTCACAGTTTTTGTTTATGTATTTTAAGTTCATGATAACATATTTATAAGTTACCAATACATGTATACAAGTGAGGTGGGAGAGCTGACGACTTTTGACAAGAGAGGCTTGCAAGAATCTGATGGCTGAGTATGTTGCATTATTCTTACGGTCCTTTTCTGAGTTACGAATATGATAACTATGTGGTGTATTACCTCAGAACATAACTCTTTACCGAACGATGCTTTATAAGGAAAAGAATTAGCATTGCTAGCACTTAGTATGGATCACTACTATTTAGCATGTAAATGTATCACTAGCACTTCACATGTAACAGAGAAAAGTAACAACAATATGAAGAAAAGCTACTCACTACATACGGGAGGCACTGAATCGCAGATGGGCATAATGAAAAAAGACTGCTTAACATTTAAGCTTAATGATAAAAAAAGTCATCCTTCCTAAACAGAAAACACACAGATATGCAACTACACACACATGGCTACTATCTCTGGGCACTGTAAAGTTCACAGCACCAGCTCGTTGGTGTGCAAGAAACAGACAATATCAATGAAAGTACAAAGAGTATGAGTGAGCTCTTTGTGCGGTTGTAATGAGAGATATTATGTATAAATAACAACATGGAACATGTATAAATAACAACATGGAACTTCTCAACTTTTATTTGGATTGATCACAAATTGTAATTCCGATTACCCAGTTTCAGTATAAAAAAATTTACTCTCATTAATATACAATACATACAGAATATAGAAAAAATAAAATCAAACAAACACAAAAAATCTTAAATACATCAGCTGGTGCATCCCAACCAATAAATACACTTGCTATGCCATTATACCTCCCGTACAAGCCTCTACACTATCATTAGAAGTTGGCATCACCCATCAACTACAGGATGCAACATCGAGCACAATTACATGTTGGAGTTCACAGCTTTAATAATTTTATGCTTGCTGCTAGAAAAGTAAAAGACTGAATGAAGGTGAAGAAAGGAATCAACATCTATACAAATGAAACATAAGAGCATCAACGAAAGTGGACAACAAACAAGGTACTCTAAAGGACCGACATGACACATCTGTCTGACATACAAAACACCACACAGTTAAAGGTGATAAGCAACATAAACATATAGTTGACAGTGACACATCATCAACAGAGAATGGCAACGGGATATAAGAGCAGGCCTGACGAACCTGGCCATAAAGGTCCCAAGTAATATATACAGGATGTATTAGCATTATTCCATTTATTTTAAGGAACTGTCATAAAAACTTTATTGTAAACAACTCTGGATGCTGTTACAGACAAAAGAAGAGCATCTGCATTTTTCTTCTTGTTTTCTATCCACACAACACTTGCATGGCGAGCACTGTCCATGTTTCTCTCCACTTTGGAGTTGCACTGAAGTGATGAGGACATAGAGGAGGAACTCTGTTGCGCCAACTCCTGTTTTTCTGTACTACGCATGTTCCCAGTTCAAGAAGTAGTTCTCTTCATTTGCAGTGGATATCTTTCTTCCAGCCAAATTATACAAGCACTGAAGGCAATAATATCCAAAACATTATAAAAAATAGCCATAGGCCATCATCTTCTCATACATCTTGTATCATAGGTCCTGACTGACTTGTCCACTATGTCTACATCTGATCTGTTAAGTCTAGAATCGTAATATGTTTTTGCTGCATCACTTTCACCAATTTCTTCTTTTAAATACATAGAACAGCAGTGTCCCTACCTTATCCAGTTCTGGGTGGAGACTACTGCAGCTGATTCCTGGAATCTGAAGAAACATGTAGCTGTTATCATAAATTCTGAGAGTAATTTATGACAATTTTTTTTATTGTTCCAAGCATAGTCATCTGTTTTGTTCTCTCACCATTTTCTGTACACTTGCAGGTTTGCAGCACTATAATCAATGCTGTCACATGCAACCCATATCTTGATATACTTTTTGGGTTTTGAATGGATGTACTGGTGAAAAAGACACCTGCCTCTAAAAGATACCAGTTGTTCATCAACTGTAATATTCTCATTACTTCATGTACATCATGTAATGCTCATACCCACTGTTCAAATATATCCCCTATGTGAGCTAATTTATCAGGGCTACAATTTTGTTACTGCTACCGAATACAGCGCCTCCTGTAAAGCTGTTCCCAGCCACAGAACTATTGAAAATGGGTCAGATATGCGCTTTGTTCCATAAAAAACACTAAGTACTCTTTATAACCTTTGTACACTTCTGCAAGTACAAGCAGCACACCAAAGAACATAAATTCTTCTATATTGAGATCTATCCATTTCATCCAAAAACAAATGTTACCTTCTTTGTTCACCCTCTACAAAACATTCTGGAAAATGCTTGGCTTCATAAATAATACATTGCTGACTGCATAGTATTTACATTCCTTATACCAAGCTGCATTGGACTTATAACTGTCTTCAGTATGTTTCTTGCTGGCTGCCTTCCCTGCATCTACCAAGATTTTATTTGCATTTTTTTCCCATTTCTGGAGCTGAAAACAACAGGATGGAATGTTACAGTATTATGAAAAGGATAGATGCTATTCACCATATGGCTGAGATGCTGAGTTGCAGACAGGAGAAACATAAAGACTGCAAGCAGTCAGTGACAATGGTGTGTGTGTGTGTGAGGGGGGGGGGGGGGGGGTGTTAGCACAAGCTTTTGTAGTCTACTTCCAAAGCAGCCCTGCTGACTGAAAGCTCACTTTCTGACAGTCTTTTATTATTATTATTATTATTATTATTATTATTATCATCTTTTCTTTCTCAGACCTTAGGTCTGGTTAAAAATGGAAAGTGACGCGGACCTTGATCAAGTGTGACTTCCTTTAGGAACTTCCGGGTAATTGAACATGTGTCAATAATTACATATTTCTGTAGTTGTATATATAAGTTTGGATGTAGCTGTATTGAGTTGATGTACTGGTGGATATTGCATGGTATGACTCCTGTAGTGGATAGTATAATTGGTATAATGTCAACTTTATCCTGATGCCACATGTCCTTGACTTCCTCAGCCAGTTGGATGTATTTTCAATTTTTTCTCCTGTTTTCTTCTGTATATTTGTTGTATTGGGTATGGATATTTCGATTAGTTGTGTTCATTTCTTCTTTTTATTGGTGGGTATAATGTCACGTTTGGTATGTGGTGTTGTTTTATCTGTTATAATGGTTCTGTTCCAGTATAATTTATATTTATTATTCTCCAGTACATTTTGTGGTGCATACTTGTATGTGGGAACATGTTGTTTTATAAGTTTATGTTGTATGGCAAGTTGTTGATGTATTATTTTTGCTGCATTGTCATGTCTTCTGAAGTATTCTGTATTTGCTAGTATTGTACACCAGTTTGTGATATGATCTACTATTTCTATTTGTTGTTTGCAAAGTCTGCATTTATCTGTTGTGGTAGTGGGGTCTTTAATAATATGCTTGCTGTAATATCTGGTGTTTATTGTTTGATCCCGTATTGCAATCATGAATCCTTCCGTCTCACTGTACATATTGCCTTTTCTTAGCCATGTGTTGGATGCGTCTTGATCGATGTGTGGCTGTGTTAGATGATATGGGTGCTTGCCATGTAGAGTTTTCTTTTTCCAATTTACTTTCTTCGTATCTGTTGATGTTATGTGATCTAAAGGGTTGTAGAAGTGGTTATGAAATTGCAGTGGTGTAGCTGATGTATTTACATGAGTGATTGCTTTGTGTATTTTGCTAGTTTCTGATCATTCTATAAAGAATTTTCTTAAATTGTCTACCTGTCCATAATGTATGTTTTTTATGTCGATAAATCCCCTTCCACCTTCCTTTCTGCTTAACGTGAATCTTTCTGTTGCTGAATGTATGTGATGTATTCTATATTTGTGGCATTGTGATTGTGTAAGTGTATTGAGTGCTTCTAGGTCTGTGTTACTCCATTTCACTACTCCAAATGAGTAGGTCAATATTGGTATAGCATAAGTATTTATAGCTTTTGTCTTGTTTCTTGCTGTCAATTCTGTTTTCAGTGTTTTTGTTAGTCTTTGTCTATATTTTTCTTTTAGTTCCTTCTTTAATATTTGTATTATCTATTCCTATTTTTTGTTTGTATCCTAGATATTTATAGGCATCTGTTTTTTCCATCGCTTCTATGCAGTCGCTGTGGTTATCCAATATGTAATCTTCCTGTTAAGTGTGTTTTCCCTTGACTCTGCTATTTTTCTTACATTTGTCTGTTCCAAAAGCCATATTTATATCAATGCTGAATACTTCTGTTATCTTTAGTAATTGGTTGAGTTGTTTATTTGTTGCTGCCAGTAGTTTTAGATCATGCATGTATAGCAAATGTGTGATTGTGTGTGGGTATGTTCCAGTAATATTGTATCCATAATTTGTATTATTTAGCATGTTGGATAGTGGGTTCAGAGCAAGGCAGAACCAGAAAGGACTTAATGAGTCTCCTTGGTATATTCTACGCTTAATCTGTATTGGCTGTGATGTGATATTATTTGAATTTGTTTGGATATTAAGTGTGGTTTACCAATTTTTCATTACTATGTTTAGCAACTGTATCAATTTAGGATCTACTTTGTATATTTCCAATATTTGTAGTAACCATGTGTGGGGTACACTATCAAAAGCTTTTCGGTAATCAATGTATGCGTAGTGTAGTGACCTTTGTTTAGTTTTAGCTTGATATGTCACCTCTGCATCTATTATCAGTTGCTCTTTACATCCTCGTGCTCCTTTGCAACAGCCTTTTTGTTCTTCATTTATAATTTTGTTCTGTGTTGTATGTGTCATTAATTTCTGTGTAATGACTGAAGTTAACATTTTGTATATTGTTGGTAGGCATGTTATGGGGCGATATTTAGCTGGGTTTGCTGTGTCTGCTTGATCTTTAGGTTTCAGATAAGTTATTCCATGTGTAAGTATCAGGGAATGTGTATGGGTCTGCAATGTAACTGTTAAATAATTTAATTAGATGTGAATGTGTTGAGGTGAACTTCTTTAGCCAGAAATTTGTATTTTATCTCTTCCAGGGGCTTTCCAATTGTGAGTAGAATTAATTGCTTTGGTGACTTCATGTTGCAAAATTATCAATTCAGGCTTTTGTGGTATCATCTTGTATGTATCTGTTTCTGCTTGTATCCACCGTGCATGCCTGTTATGTTGTACCGGGTTTGACCATATGTTGCTCCAGAAGTGTGCCATGTCTGTTATGTTTGGTGGATTGTCTATTTTAATGTGTGTCTTATCTATTGTCTGGTAAAATTTCTTTTGGTTTGTGTTGAATGGTTTTGTTTCATTCTATTTTCCCTTTTTTTTGTATCTTCTAAGTCGTTTGGCCAATGCTTGTAGTTTAACTCTTCCACAGTTGTGTTTTCATTTATTTTGTTGTGTATGATTGTGTTGTTAGTTTTTATTGTTGTTTCGACTTGTGGGTTATTTGGCGGTCTATGCAAGAATGGTCTAATGTCTGTATTTGTGTCTTTGTAATCTATATATGCCAGCTGAAATTTTTCTTCTATATCTAACATGTGTGTTACTTCGAGTTCTATTTGTGCTTGTCCTGGTGGACAAGCACTGTTTAATTGATGCGTGTTGTTCTTTGTTTGTTTGCTCTGGGATGTTTGAGTCCATTGCTGTAATTTCTTCTTCTTCTGATTGCACATTATTTTGTTGCAGTATTTGTTGTACTTGTTTGATGTTTTCTAATTCTGACTGGGGTATACTGTTATTTTGGATTATTGCACGGATCTGATCAGCTAGTCGTCATTCTGTTAAAAATTTTATTTCTGGGTATATTATTATTATTATTATTATTATTATTATTATTATTATTATTATTATTGTTATTATAACTATAGACATTGTAATCAAATGGTAGATGAAGTATACTTACTGGAAAACATTCTAATTTGATATATCAACTTCAGGAACAATAGTTTCCAAATCTCCAAAATCATCACAAGAATCTTCAGTTGATTCATCATTTTCGGAAATAATTATATCAGATTTTCAGTCGTCACCAGATGATATTTCACTTAATTCCTCTTCTTCATTCAAAATTGTGTTTTAGGGCGATTCAAACGTTTTCTACTTGTAATGTAATTCTATGAGACACTGAGGCAAATCACTTACAACTGAGGCAATGCAAAACAACAGCTGAGGTAAGAAATCCCAACAGCAAAAAATGTCATTTTCATTTTTACGAGTGTACTGTGGTACTTAGTGCAAAAACAGTGAATAAATATCAATGTGTTGTAAACACAACAACTGAACAATTAATGGAAATAATAGACTCAAAGGGAGACAATCAAATATTTTGAAAATAAGTTTTAAAAACAAGGAAGGTATGTATTTCAAATGAGCTTACATGGTCATATTGACCCTAGTGGTACTAGGAATCCTGGTGGCTGCAAGTGAACCTGTTGCCACATGCTGCAATACCAACAGATTGTTTTGATTTATTTTGCATCTTGTGTTTTGTTTAACTATGGTTGCACTCCCTTAAATGTCTAATGTGGAAATCATCTCTGGCTACAAAATTCGTCACACCTACCATGGTGCCATCTGTGTAGTGTGGTGTCCTCTGAAACTGCATGTTCCATTGTGTAGTTTGAGATCTTTGTGTCCTGCTAGGACAGCAGACCAAATACATGAAAAGAACACAACTGAAAGATTACAAAGTCTGTAACACTGTCACATTACATAATGCAATAAAAGAAATTATGATCTGCTATTCATTCTTCCTAATATCAGGCACTGTATCTTACAAACTGCATCATATATTATGGCAGTCTCAAAACGACAATTTCCAATTCTACGTTGCCTTGTCTTTTCGGATAATTTTCTGGACAGTTCATTTATTTCACTTGTTTGCTCCCACACTGATTCGGATGAATCAGACTTTTTTACACAGCATTTCTGGACAACTTATTCCTGAGAAACTTGTGTTTTGGTATCTCAGCACACAAAGTTCATTTTATTACAATATAATTTAACGATGTTGTCCTATCCTAACTGTAGATCAAGGCAGACGTACTTTTTTTACTCTCCCTGGTTGTTCAATTCTCTTCCTCTGTCACGAGATGGAGACAATACCAGAAAGCAGTGCTTGTTCTACAGCTAATTGTTCCAAACGCTTTTGTGTAGCACATCAACATCTTACGGACAGCCAACATTACTAACGGCACAATTATCTGACTAGTGCTCAAATAATAAAAGCAGGAAGACAATCATTTTAACTTTTTTTATGTTAATCATTTATACGAGCTAAACACCTATCCTTTGTTCTCAGGGCAAACTGGTAGGGATAAACAGAAGTAAAGAGTTCTATTCCAGTGTTCTCCCCTATTTAATAGTCCACACAGTAATCAATGAGCAATATATATCAGCTTGTCACACAAAATATACAAATAATTTTTTGTCAGTGTTTCTCATGAAGAAACATTACAGAATCTCTGTAATAACTTCCATAACCATGTGCCTATGTGGATTGTCTTCTCAGTTTACTGCTTCCAGCCTTCAGTATAAGACTAAATAAATGTACTATGATGAATAAAGATCTCGAAATTAAACAGTTCGTGAATAACTACATCTTGAGTTATCTATATCTTGAGTTAGCAAAAATATCCCTCGCCAATCTAAAGCCCATTCAGATTACAGAAAAACTTACACTATTTACATTTTCACTGGAATTAGCCACTTTCATGTACAATGCCAGCTGGCCACCATAAAGCATAATAAATTGCTTCATACTGCACAATATTATCCATAAAATAAATACTTCATGCCCCTATTCGTACATGTTCACACCATGAGATGATCCACAGACTGGCGACCTGTATGTCTTTTCTGCACCTATTCGTACAGGTTCACACCATGAGTCGATCCACAGACTGGCTACCTATATGTCTTTTCTTCAAGTACCAAAAGCTCATTCCATTTGCTAGTTCACAGGGGATCCCTAGGCCACCTTTGACCTTGGGTCCAGCAGAGACAAGTAAGATTTGATACATCACAGCAGTATTGATAATGTACTTTTACTAGTCCCTTGTCAATATTTTTTTAGCTGATAATTGTAATTCTTAACAAAAACATTACAAACAGTGCCGTGTTTCCAATGCTGTTATGATGTGTACATTTGATCATTACAGGATTTTAACTGCTGTAAAAAATAAGGTTGTACCCATGAGACAGAATTTCAATGTAAACTAAAATTGAATCAATCTTTCAAGTGCAGGTAATGGTGCACTGGACTCAAACAAAATAATATGCAAAGAAAAGAATTTTACTTTTGTTATAAGGATGTATGGTTTTATGTATCATTAATTACTTACAAATATCATGAATCTTTATAAAAGTGCAGAATCACAAATTCAGACTCAGAAGCAGAAAATGTGACCTTCATGCCAGTTATTTTATTATGTATGCAGAGGTATAACATTTAAATAAATATAAATTCGTAAAATGTATTTCAACACACACACACACACACACACACACACACACACACACACACACACACACACACACACACCTGTGTGGCCACATTTTGATGCTCAATGTAGTAGAGTGTAGAGTGTAGTGTGTGTGTGTGTGTGTGTGTGTGTGTGTGTGTGTGTGTGTGTGTGTGTGTGTGTACGCGCGCTCTAGCTAAGGAAAAAGGATTTGTCCAAAAGCTAGTGAAGCTTAGTTTTCTTCATGTGCCTGTTGATAATTTAAGAGGTGTGTTATTCAATGTGTTGTTACCTTTATTCCAAAATTTGTTTTAGATTCTAACAGGACTTCAGAAATTAATTACCATAAAAATACAAATCAGTTTAAAATGTTAATTTTATGCATGTTCCGAATATAGTACACATACAATGACACTGTCTAATCTACAAATAATACTTTAGTACACATACAGTAACACTTTCTAATCTGCAAATAATTCTTTCCTTAGTAATCAAACATTCAAGGATTCATGCAGCAGTATTCAGTTCCATGAATGTGAAATGCCAAATATAGTTCCAGAAACATAATAGCAATATAAATATTCTCTGAAGTACAAAAAAAATAGCTCTTAATTATTTTTTTACTGATCAAAATGTAACTGGCCTCATTAATATATTTGGTTTCCAACTTTAAGTACTAATTCACCTACTCATTTGAGTGTCTCATTGCGTTTTGTACTATCATGAAGTGTGTCTTGGATTATCGTGAAGGAAAGCCTTCAGCAATGTGGAAAAAGTCTAGTTATAAATTAACCAGCAGAAGCTGTCACTGCTGGCAACTTTTGTAAAGCATACAAATAACAAATTATAAATACTGCTAATCTACTCACACAGATAATTACAGAAATCTTTAAACTAACATTACTAAGCTGAGGTTGTTAACTACTGCTTCAAACTAAGCACTTTTATACTGCTGTAGTCTTCACCATCAGCTGTATATACGAGGTCGGTTAAAAAATTTCTGGGATATTCGTAATTTCACGCCAATGGTGCATTGGAGCAAAATGTGGTTGGCATCTCTGCACATGCCTGTGTTTAATGTGTAACTTCCAGAAGTTTCATTGTCGTAGGTCTGTTAGTTATTGTTCAGTGCTGCATTGAGTAGAATGGTGTGTCCCACAGTTTGTGAATTTCAAGATGGCATAGTTAGAGTAGGGATGTGGCTGCATTAAATTTTGCATGAAACTCAAGAAATCCTTAACTTGAGAGAGACCAAATACTGCAGAAAGCCTATGGTGATGAGTGCATAAGCAATACTCGATGTAACGAATGTTTCACACAGTTTAAAATTGCCGAATGGAAGTTAAAGATCATCCTCATTCAGGATGCTCTTCAAAGTCTACCAATGACATTCGTGGCAGGAACTACAGCAAAATTGTGCATGGCAATCAAAGACAGACTGTCCGAGAGATTACAGAAGAATGTAACATCTCAATCGCATCATTTCATGAAATCCTGGCACAGCATCTTGGAACGCATCCGTGCTGCCACCAAGTTTGGTCCCATAGCTATAAGTCAAGACCATAATAACCTATGCCTCGCAATCTGTGAAGAGCTTATGTATTGCCAAATGAGGGTGAGATGCTCCTCAAGAGAATCATAACTGGTGGTGAGAATGGTGGTTCACAGTTATGATGTCGAAACCAAGGCACAAACTGTTAATCAATGGTACTATCGGGATGTGTTGCAATATCTGTGAGAAAATGTGAGAAAGAATGGCCTGAAGTGTGAAGAGAGAATTCATTGCTTTTTCATCAGGATAACACACCCACACATTCATCTCTATTGATGTGTGACTATTGCACAAAAAAAGATATCAGTGTGCTGCCTCATCCTCCGTACTCTCCAGACCTAGCCCATGCGAACTTTTTCTTTATTTCTGAAGTTGAAAGAAAGATGATTTGCAACAATAGACGAAATAAAAGAAAATTTTCATATGGCACTTCAAGCGCTGCAACAAGAGGCATACCACGATAGCTTCCGGAAGTGGAAACTGTCTTGGGAGCTGTGTATCAATTGTAGAGGAGATTATTTCAATGGAGACCATGCACAACAAGTAAAAGTTAAGCATAGAAAAATTTTGTGCACGTAGTTCCAGAATTTCTTAAAAATACCTAGTATACTCGGTAAGTTAGAAATACTAATGCTCATATTAACTGATATTTACATACCTGAGCCCATTAATTACAACAAATTGCAGAAAGAGTGGCTAATAAAACGAATGGCAACCTGTTACATACTTCTACATCAGAATGTAAAGCTCTATTCTGAACCCTAGATAGGGACACACATTCTACTTGAAAATTATCTTTATTTCGAATTAAGCTTTTACTATTCTTCAAAAGCAGCAATCATTCTCCATGATTTTACTGTAGTATTATAAAAATGAATCTAATTTGTTTAGGAAATTTGCTGTGTTATACTCACTGTATAATCTGAAACTTTCATATGGAGGTTGCAATATTTAATCTGCCACTTTTCTTTCTCATCCAGTAACTGTGCTACTTTGGCTCGCAGATTAGCATTTTCATCTGCCAGAGCTTTGTTTTTGCATGGCAACTGAGACAGCTGGAAACCTGTAGCTGACAGACTTGCTTTGCATAAAGATGAACCTGAAAATATATGAGTGTGGGTACTATGAATCATATTAGTTCGATAATAAGATTTGGTAATGTGACAACAGCAAACTAGTAAACTAAACTAATAAACTATAAAATACTGAATTCTCAATGTAATGATCTTCTTATATTGTGGCTCTGTGTGAATGTCCATGCAAAGGAGTACTTATCTACAGAAATACTCAAAACTCTAATGTTTATGAAGCTTTTTATTTCGAATTTTTTTAGAAGTTAAGAGAAATGCAATTATTTAAGCAGTAAAATTACAAAGAAAATAACAAAAAAATATTAATGTGTATAATTGTTGAATACTGGAAGAAACAAGGGTGTTGAAAAACACATCACGTTTCTCTAACACACTGCGAAACTAGTTTCAGTCTTAAATGATTTCCAAGGTTGTAGGCTTTCTAGTAAGATAAAAGGGTGTTCTGTGACTGGATGCACAAATACATTGGAAATCAAGAAACTTTTTACTGTAGTTAAAAAATGATCATTCCAAGTTAGTTCATCTAGGCCTGACACCCACTGCCCCAGATTATTCACAAATTTGTTTTTACTTTTTACTTTTGCCATTGAAATAGCCAGTGTAAAAATTCTTCCATTTCTTGGATGTAAATAAGTCATACAGGTTTTGAGGGGAAAACATGCTAAAGTTTGCAAAAAGCACACAAACCCCCAGGCCAAAGCTCTCCACTTGGATTGCATAACTTTAAGGGGGGGGGGGGGGGGGGGGGGGAATCAGAAATTGGCTAGCTTTTCACACCTTACCATCACATTTATCCAGGTTCTTGAAAAAAGATGTATCTTTACAGGAAAAAATATTTAATAATTCCGCTCCACTCCTGGTAATACAAAAAAATCAACTTATTATTTTGGACCAAACAATGACTTTGGTGAATATTCAAAACACTTTTAGATGGAGCAGTTATCAGGCCATTTTTGTTTATTTACTTATTTGAGACTCTACAGTGTGATTACAAACAATAGGTTTTGACAGACATGGGGTTTTCATTTATACGTGGAGTGTGAAATATGTAATGCTCCACATTTTTTCCCCCTAAAAGTAGGTTAGTTTTATTCAGGATTCTAATACACTATATCATTTCCCACTCTTTTGTCTACAAAATCATATTTTTCAACATAATCTCTGTTCAATAAGATGACCTTACACCATCTTACCGGGGCATTACGCCCACATGGTACCGCTCTACTGGTCGACATCAGAAATCAGAACCAACATCTTGCTACATCCATCACTGGGCCAAACAGATGGGGGAAGGTGCAAGGTCTGGGCTGTACGGAGGAAGAGGGAAAACAGTTCAAGGAAGTCTTGTGAGCTCCTCTCGGGTGTGTAGATATGCGTGAGACCTTGTGCCATCATGAAGTTCATTTGCATTTTTGTAGTGACGAACATATTGTAGTCATTTCTTCAATTTCTTGATGGTAGCACAAATACTTCACAGTTAATCATTGCACCATGAGGGATGTCTACCTCTGAATACCTGAACTGTGTCTGGAAACAAAAATGTTCAAATGTGTGTGAAATCTTCTGGGACTTAACTGCTAAGATCATCACTCCATAAACTTACACACTATTTAACCTAACTTACCCTAAGGATAAAAACACACACCCATGCCCGAGGGAGAACGTGAACCTCCGCCGGGACAAACTGCGCAGTCCATGACAGCAGCGCCTTAGACTGCTCGGCTAATCCCGCGCGGCAGCACTAGCAACAAAGACATTCAGTTGAGGAGCAACATGTTCGATTGTGATCTGTCCATCACCTCAAATGAATGTGTCTGAATGTTCCAACATTGCAGGAGTCACAGCTGTGTGCACCAGATGGCATCTGGAAGACCAGACAGATTTGCTCAACCTTGATGCAATGAGGACGGATGCCTTGCCCAAGAACTGATTATGATTTTGTTCAATGCCACGTCTCAGTAGACATTCTATAAGTGTTTATGAATATCTGTGATGTGGTTGTTTTCCACCAAAAGAAACTCAATGACTGCTCTAAGTTTGGAATGCACCTCCAATACAAATGTTGTTTTGAAGACTACGTATAGTGGCGCCACCTATGGGAGCTTCATGAAAGTATAGGGGTTGAAGTGGGAATATTCCACATGTCCCACAAAAGATTCTGCATTTTTTCAATTGAACTTGGCCGAGAAAATGAAAAACGTTGCATTACTTATTAAATGCCCATTTTACATTAAAGTATTTTTATCACTGTTCATAAGGTAATTTAAAAAAAACATTACATAAACTGATAAGCTTTAGTACATGTCTCATGTTTTGTTAAAACAATAAAGGTATAGAGCAAAAAAGTTATAATTTTAATTGAACTATTAACTAAATATTTAGGGGTATCAAATGCTCAAGATTAAGCTTTACCCCACTGTAACCAATTAGATTTTGGTAACTTCCACACAAAAGGAATTAAAATCACACAGAGTGTGACAGTGGTTGGCCGACCATAGAGACAAAAAAAAGGAAAAGCCAACCACTGAGAAACGCACTAAAAACCCAGTCTAAAACCGTAGGCCAAAGGCCAGACTCAACACAAAAAAAAAAAACACTTAGATTAAGTGGTAAAAGCCTCCTGCCCGAATAAAACGCAAAACTAAGCCTGCCAAGGCAGTGTTGGCTGTTAAAAGGGCAGGGAGCATACCAGGCAGTGCAAATGTCTGCCTGAGCACACTAAGACAACAAAATATGGGACACCGTCAAAGTCGTCCCGCAGCAACATAGAGGCGGACCCTCACAGTGCAGTAAATATCTGTGCATCAGCCGGGTGTGGCCAATGCGGAGCCGACAAAGGACAACTGAGCCCCTGCGAGTGGCTAGTATGGATGGAGCGTCCCAAAGCACGAAAACTTTGGGCATAAGACGGCTTGCCAATCAGTCTCCGGGAGGCCAATGAAAAAAAGTAGTTCAGCATCATCTTCATCACATACATAATCAATAAAGGCAAAGTACCACCTGTCATCATACACAGTTGCTACAAAGAGTGTTTTGTTGAGGATTGTGTGTGTGTGTGTGTGTGTGTGTGTGTGTGTGTGTGTGTGTGTGTGTGTGTGTGTGTGTGTGTCAATTATGGGCATTTTCACTGAATGCAAAAATCAAGAAAGGCTTTTCAGAACACGCTACTCTTCTAATTTCTAATGGATCACAAGAAAGTAGTTTGTAATTGTGAAAACTCCTAGTACCAGGTATTGTACAGGTGTCAAATTTTATCTAGAGGTTCTTGCATCGGCGAACTATATTAATTTTCTCTATGAAGTGGAAAAAACATTTGTCAATATTAGCCATGCAGACTGCAAACAAGAGATGCACTTGCTATTTGTACATCAGCCTCTAGTTGAAGACTGGCTTTTCTCAATACCAATTTTACAGTTCCCCCTCCAATTCATTACATACAGATTTACAATGGCTAGTAGCAAAAAAGGATCATTTCATTTCAACGGAAATTTCATGTTCGTTTTCACACAAGTTTTTACAGATTCTTCTGATTTTATATTGATGGGGAATCCATCAGAGAAAATAATGGGGTTTCTTGACTTGTGGGCAGTGTTCAGACACCCACTTAAGCATTTCTTTCTGATCAACATTTAAAGATCCTACACTATGATCCATATCATCAGTTACAAAGCACTTGTTTACTATTATAGACTTATTTTCCTCATTTATTACATAAACACAAACAACATGGATTTTACAGCTTGGTTGTTGTTCAGTAGTAACTCTGAATTTCATTCTGAGTTACAAAACTGTATTTCTCAGCTAAGACCACTAACAAAATTGCTTTTTCCAAGGTTAGATTCGTTTTTAAATTTTTCAGTGACTTTGCCTGACACATAAGGTCTAATGAGAGTGGTTTATTAACAGGTGTATACATGGACAAGGAAAAAAATTCCCAGATTTCCCGGTTAAAAATACACTTTCTCCCGGATGAAAACACTTTTTCCATGCTAAGTGACAGTATACTTTCCCTCGAAACTGTAAAACTTATCAATCCTTTGAATGGTTATGGTTTTATACACCAGCGTAGAATTTCCTGGCACTTAAGAAAACGAACCTGAAGGGAAAGAAACACTTTTGATGTGCAGCAACATGTATGCTGCATGTTTTTTTTTTAACACGAAAGTATAAATTCGAGTTTCACCAAACACCGGATGTTACTTTCTGAAGCATTGAGATCGAGTTTGCAATGCACTTTTGTAAGCTAGTCATAGCTCATGTCACGTGATCTCGCCAGCTGATGACGGGGGATATTCAGCGCATAGGATGTAGTCACCCAACAACAACATCACTGTTAAGTGGCATGAATGCACAAAGAGGAAAAGTTAATGGTTTAAATTAATATACATAGTGTTGCTACAAGAAAAGCAAAGGTTTCGCATATAATCTTGGTCTCCAAAATTAATAAGCTGCAGGTAAAGCTGTTGTTGTTGCCTTCAGTCCTGAGACTGGTTTGATGCAGCTCTCCATGCTACTCTGTCCTGGGCTAGCTTCTTCATCTCCCAGTACCTACTGCAACCTACATCCTTCTGAATCTGCTTAGTGTATTCATCTCTTGGTCTTCCTCTACGATTTTTACCCTCCACGCTGCCCTCCAATGCTAAATTTGTGATCCCTTGATGCATCAGGAAATGTCCTACCAACCAATCCCTTCTTCTAGTCAAGTTGTGCCACAAACTTCTCTCCTCCCCAACCCTATTCAATACCTCCTCGTTAGTTAGGTGATCAACCCATCTAATCTTCAGCATTCTTCTGTAGCACCACATTTCGAAAGATTCTATTCTCTTCCTGTCCAAACTAGTTATAGTTCATGTTTCACTTCCATACATGGCTACACTCCATACAAATACTTTCAGAAACGACTTCCTGATACATAAATCTATATTCGATGTTAACAAATTTCTCTACTTCAGAAACGCTTTCCTTGCCATTGCCAGTCTACATTTTATATCCTCTCTACATCGACCATCATCAGTTATTTTACTTCCTAAATAGCGAAACTCCTTTACTCCTTTAGTGTCTCATTTCCTAATCTAATTCCCTCAGCATCACCCAACTTAATTCGACTACATTCCATTAGCCTCGTTTTGCTTCTGTTGATGTTCATCTGATGTCCTCCTTTCAAGACACTGTCCATTCCGTTCAACTGCTCTTCCATGTCCTTTGCTGTCTCTGACAGAATTACAATGTCATCGGCGAACCTCACAGTTTTTACTACTTCTCCATGAATTTTAATACCTACTCCGAATTTTTCTTTTGTTTCCTTTACTGCTTGCTCAATATACAGATTGAATAACATCGGGGAGAGACTACAACCTGTCTCACTCCCTTCCCAACCACTGCTTCCCTTTCATGTCCCTCGACTCTTATGGCTGCCATCCGATTTCTGTAGAAATTGTAAATAGCCTTTCACTCCCTGTATTTTACCCCTGCCACCTTCAGAATTTGAAAGAGAGTATTCCAGTCAACATTGTCAAAAGCTTTCTCCAAGTCTACAAATGCTAGAAACGTAGGTTTGCGTTTTCTTAATCTTTCTTCTAAGATAAGTCGTAAGGTCAGTATTGCCTCACGGGTTCCAACATTTCTACGGAATCCAAACTGATCCTCCCCGAGGTCCGCATCTACCAGTTCTTCCATTCGTCTGTAAATAATTCACGTTAATATTTTGCAGCTGTGACTTATTATATTAAACTGATAGTTCGGTAATTTTCACTTCTGTCAGCACCTGCTTTCTTTGAGATTGGAATTA
The DNA here is from genome assembly GCF_023897955.1 of Schistocerca gregaria. Classification (NCBI taxonomy): domain Eukaryota; kingdom Metazoa; phylum Arthropoda; class Insecta; order Orthoptera; family Acrididae; genus Schistocerca; species Schistocerca gregaria. The sequence goes on along the minus strand of NC_064920.1, from coordinate 302,295,858 downwards.
TTATATTCTTCTTGAAATCTGAGGGTATTTCGCCTGTCTCATACATCTTGCTCACCAGCTGGTAGAGTTTTGTCATGACTGGCTCTCCCAAGGCCGTCAGTAGTTCTAATGGAATGTTGTCTACTCCCGGGGCCTTGTTACGACTCATGTCTTTCAGTGCTCTGTCAAACTCTTCACGCAGTATCGTATCTCCCATTTCATCTTCATCTACATCCTCTTCCATTTCCAGGTAAAGCTAAGTTTTCACATATAGAGTTTTTTTTAACGTGTTATACAAATGTGCTAGTAAAATTTTTAATAACGACATAAATGTGTGATCTTCTGGGCTTGAACTCCTTCTGAATGGCTCTTTATCAAAGAGTTCGATTTCTAAATGAGAGTCAAACGCTCTGTGGTTTAAAAATTCATCATACTACCTCGCACATAGTTCATCTTGCATAAAAGGAAATTTACTTTGAAAGTAACGCTTTTCAAACCACCATTCGCAATATTTCCTCAGGATCTCTTAGAAATAGGTTCGTTTCATCAGTTGCCAGTCAGCGCCTGATAACATGCGTCACCGCACTTGCTCAGCTACGACATAGGAAGCATGTATTTTTGTACGTGTAAAACATTAAAAGCTCTTACATTATGTCATAAAAGAAACAAGATATCAGAGGATACTCCAAGAGCATCGGATTTTCGTGTACCATACTAAAATATATAATTCGGCTTAAAGTGCACATACATACAAGTACACATTCATATGCCCAGATTCCCAATGAAGGAGGCCTCAACCTGATATTAAGCTCTTCAGTGTGATTTTTGGGACGTAAATATTCTTGGAGTACCAGTACTGTATTATCTAATGATTGGTTCTTGATTATGGCATAATGCCATATGTGCTAGAACACGGAAACGTGCACTTGAAATGCTGTGAACAGTTGAAACAAGCCAATCGTGTGGAATTAGGAGACGTGCACTTGAAATGCTGCGAACAGTTGAAACTAGCCAATCGTGTGGAATTAAACATTTCGTTTCACACAAATTGACTGTCTCAGCGGAAAAGATTAATAAAAGCCAAATTTCTTAGTAAACCGACAAAAATAGTTTCATTGTTCTACAAGGCGATTAATGCTTGACTGTTAGACGAGTAGAAATAAAATAAAATCTGAAACTTTTAGCCTTCTGTTGGCTGGTTGGTTGGTTGGTTGGTTAGTTGTTAGGTTTGTGGGGGGGTTTAAGGGCCCAGACTACAAAGGCCATCGGTCCCTTTTTCATGATAACCCACAAGGAATAAAAGCAAGCAACGGTGGTAACAAGGAAGAACACAGACCAAGAAAGACACAGACAAAGGCCAAAAAACAAGAAATTAAAAGCACACAGAGTTGTACAGTGGTTGGCCGACAATGGAAACAAATTAGGAAAAGCCAACCACCAAGAGACACACTAAAAATTCCAATCTAAAATCACAAGCCAAACGCCAGACCCAACACACGAAGGGGACAAACCCTAAGATTGGGCAATAAAGGCCCCCTGCTTGAATAAAACTCAAAACTAAGCCTGCCATGGCAGCATCATCCATTAAGAGAGCAAGGAGTTATCAGGCAGCGCAAACATCTGTCCGAGCGCAGTTAAAAGTGGACAGTCCAACAAAATATGGACCACTATCAACGCTGACCTGCAGCAACAGAGAGCGTTGTTCAGAATTATCCCCAAGAGTAATAGCAAAATCAACTTGACCAGCAACCATCGAACCATCGGTATAGACCCCATGAGAGCTGTGAAACACGGTAGGGATGGAAAGAAAGTGGCGGCGCAGGACCCTAGGAGGGACTGAGTCCTTCGGGCCCTGTGCCACATCCAGCCGAAGGTATGGGCAGGGCACAAACCACGAGGGTATATGAAAATGGGCCTGGAAAAGAGGTAGGAGAGGGGAAAACTCAGGCCCAGAGAGAAGAGCCCAGACGCAAACCGCGATTATACACCCTGACCGGAGCCGCCGTCCAGGAAGACAACTGAGTTGGAGAACAGGAGACTGTAATTGTGATGCCTGGGCAAGCTACAAACACATGCAGCATAAGTGGCCAGCAGTCGATGGTGCCGGATCTGCAATGGAGGGACACCAGCCTCCACACGTAGGCTGTTTACAGGGCTTGTGTGGAAAGCTCTAGTTGTGAATCAGATCCCGCAGTGAAGTATGAAGTCAAGAAACCGAAATGCGAAATGCTGAACTGGAAACCAGGCTCCCATAATCGAGATGGGACTGAATCAACGCCTGATACGGTCCTAGAAAGGTAGACCAATCTGCGCCCCGGGTGGTGTGACTCAAGCAACGAAGAGTATTAAGATGGCACCAGCATGTTTGTTTAAGCTGCCGAATATGAGGGAGCCAAGTCAACCGTACATCAAAAAGCAAGCCCAAAAACCAATGCGTCTCCACCTTGGCAAGAGGTTCGTCGTCAAGATAAAGCCACAGCTCAGGGTGAACAGTGCAATGCCAGCAGAAACGAATGACACAGGTCTTGGTGGCCAAGAACTGGAAGCTGTGCAAGATGGCCCAAGACTGCACCCTGCAGATGGCGCCCTGTAGCTGCCATTCAGCAACCATAATGCCAGTGGAGCTATAGTACAGGCAAAAGTTATCAGCATACAAAGGAGCCAATACAAAAGTTCCCACAGCTGCAGCTAGCCCATTGATAGCAACTAAAAAGAGGCAGCCACTCAAGACAGAGCCTTGCGAGACCCCATTCTCCTGGACTTGGGAGGAACTGTGGTAGGGTCCCACTTGCACTCGGAAGGAATGAAGAGACAGAAAATTTTGGATAAAAATCAGGAGCCGGCCCCACAAGACCCCACCCATCAAGTGTGGTGAGCATGTGATGTCGCCATGTTGTATCATAGGCCTTGCGCATGTCAAAAAGATGGCAACCAGATGCTGACGGCTGGCAAATGCCATACGGATGGCAGACTCAAGGCAGACCAGATTATCGGTGGCAGAGTGGTTCTTACGGAACCCACCCTGAGACGGAGCCAGAAAGCCCCGAGATACAGAGCCAACTCAACTTCCAGCTCATCATGCGTTCAAGCAACTTGCACAGAACACTAGTGAGGCTAATGGGGCGGTAGCTGGCCACCTCCAATGGGTTCTTGCCAAGCTTCAACACTGGGATGATAATGGTTTACCGCCATTTGGATGGGAACTCGCCCTCCCCAGATGGGGTTCAAAAGGTTGAAGAGGTGTCGCTAGAAGTTCATCGAGGAGTGTTTGAGCACCTGACAGTGAATGTGATCTGACCCGGGAGGCAAGCGGCTATGTTCCCACTCACTGAATGGAGAATTGTACGATTCGGGGTGGCGTCTATGGAATGAAAGGCTCCGACTTTCCAACCGCTCTTTCAGGGAGCAGAAGGCCAGCGGGTAATTCATAGAAGCGGAACACTGAGCAAAATTCTCTGCTAAGAGTTCAGCAAACACGTCTGATTCAGTACAGACTGCCCCCATTCAGAGAAAGCCCACAGACAATGACAGGGGTGTGATAGCCATAGAGCCACCGAATCTTGGTCCAAACCTATGATGGATAGGTGCGGATGCCAATGATGGAGACATACCTTTCCCAGCACTCCTGCTTCCGACGGTGAATATAATGGCGGGCTTGGGCACAGAGCCATTTAAAGGCAATGAGGTGTTCTAATGATGGGTGCCGCTTATGATGCTGGAGGGCCCACCTGCAATCTCTAATCACTGCAGCAGTCTTGGGTGACCACCAAGGCAGTCCTCCACTGGGGGGCCCAGAACAACAGGGAATTGCAGATTACCCTGCAGAAACATTGAGGGTGGTTTTTGTGTGAACCAGCACATCAATGGTGTCATGAGAAAGCCCAGAGACGCTGACAGGGGTGTGATAGCCAACACAGGTAAAATGATGCTGGGTAAAAGTGTACAAATTGCCGATCCCGCAGTTCCAACGAATTTTGACCGTAGTAAGTGCAAAGTATGTTCGAAGAAGAGTTATACGAGGTATTCTGTGTAATAACTGTAATTCCTGGTACCACAAAAAATGCGTCAAAGTTAACCTGAAATACTTGAATCCAAAGTAAACAATACTCTAAAAACGCAGGATCACGTAATTACGTTGTTGAAACAAGAAATAATGGACCTCAACCTGAAGCTTGAAAGCCTACTGGTGAAGTATCATGAACTATTAATGAAGTGTAATGAACTTGAAGTGGCAATAACCAATAAAACCACGAACAATGAACTCGTTATCTGCACACCGAACGAAAATATCGGTAACAAAAACTGGTGTTTGACGAGACAACATATTAAGAGAAATAGTCAAGCCGTAAATCGTGCTCAGAAATCGTGTGGTGTCTAGTGCCACGTGTGATCGTAGCCCTGTAAAATCTGCATGTAAACATACTGCAATGGAAAACAAAGCTAATGTGGGGGTACGCCTACGTGAAATGGATCCAGAAAGTGATTTTAAAAGTGTAACTACTGATAACTGACAGGTGCAAGATGCTAGCAAGGTCAATTTACAGTCCAACTTTGCACAATATCTTACGCAAAAATTAACCCAAAGTGAACAATCCACCACAAAGTGTATGAGTAATCCGCTGACGAACATAATCTCTCAAGCACCAATATATGTGCAGGACAAAAAATGAAAGAAATTCCAGAACGTTACATAGCAAAAAAATCTCGGAAAAAATGAAAGTACTAATATTAAGTGACAGTCATGGAAGAGACTGTGCTCAAATACTGCAAGACAAACTAGGGTCCTCATGTCAGGTAAAAAGCATAGTAAAACCTGGCGCCACACTAAAAGAAGTGATAAAAAATGCAGAAAATTTGACATGTGATACTTTGATTGTAATAGGGGGTTCTAACGACAGACAAACCTCTCAATCTAATGTTGAAGCATGTGGTAGAACCATTGGAACCAATACTCGTTCTAAGTCACAAAATGAATATCATTATCCATCCTATACCCAAGAGATACGATGTTCAAAATTTAAATAGTAAAATTAATACTGCAAACCTCCACCTGATACAGGCTCTGAATTTAGCCAAATATGCATACAAAAAAAGAATTGCTGTGAACTTTGAAATAGAGAGACTAGCCAGAAACCACTTCACAACACATGGCTTACACCTAAACAAATGTGGCAAGGAGATTATCTGCAATAGACTGGCCTTCCTGACAACTATGGCGACAATAAGAAACCAAAAGTCAGGACCATAAGCAGACTCTAATAAGCAATTTGATAAAGACAAACAAGATGGGAAATAAAAAGGGTAATAGTGCCCATACTGTGCAAACAACACTAGACAAATGGCTCACGAAGTCACACAGACAAAACACAAACCCCTGACCCCTCAAAAAGGTCAGGAACCTGAAAGGAACAATAATGTGATGGTGAAAATTATTGAGACATCCCTCCAAAACGTCAATGTGATGCCTCAACAGTGTGAAGTGCATGTGGATACTTTTCAGGCCCATTTGGAAGATGAGACGGCTGCCAAGGACGACCAACAGAACCAGCACAACTGCTCAGAAATCAACATACCTGGAATACAGCACAATTTAAACTAAAGGTCAGTGACACAGTAAATATGGCTTCGAGCCCCCTGAGTAAACCCCACTCAGACCCGAAAATCTATTATCACAATGTCCAATCCTTGTGCAACAAAACGGATGACTTGAGCATTTTGCTGACCAGTGAACTCAGTGATATCTCAGTAGTATGCCTAGCAGAGCACTGGCTCTGCACTGATGTGGTTAAGCTAATCTCACTACTCAACTTCAAATTGTGTGAACGCTACTCCAGAGCAAATGATGGACCAACACATTGAATATAGCCCACTTCCTACCCTAAAGGAAATAAGAACAGAAGAAATCTTTGAATGTGCGGCCACAAAGCTTACAGATCTAAATCTAATTGTAGCTACAATTTACTGTCCACCCTCCTGTAGTATTAATGATTTTCTGTTACAAATGGACTTGTTTCTATCCAAAATAAGTCAGTGGAAACAGGATGTGATTATATGTGGTGACTTTAATATAGACTTTCTCACCCACAACAGAAAGAAGGAAACTTTGATTAACATTGCAAAAACTTATAATCTGCATGGCCTTGTAAACGAGCCCACTAGAATAACACCCACATCCAAGACAGCTCTAGATCAAATTTTTGCAAATAGAAATAAACTTAACCCAACTCTAGAAGTATACAATGCAGGATTCAGCGACCACCAGTTGGATGACACCAGCTATAAAAATCTCTTGCAAACATAAAAGAATACTCCACATGTTATGTAAACAAAGTAGTGACTCCCCCCAACTAACAGAATACTATAAAAACTACACGTGTACCTTAAGAGAAGTGATAAGACAAGCAAAAAGTATGAACAATGATGAGTACATTGACAAATCCAGCAATAAAGTAAAAGCAATGTGGAATACCATAAAAAGTGAAAGAGGGGAAATGAAAGCTTCACAAACGAAACTAAAAATGAAACTCAACAATGAATCTATATCCAATCCCAAAGTTGTGATGAACCCTTTCAACAATTTCTATACAAGCATAGCTGAAAAACTGGTCCAAAATAATCCTAACACAAATTACCAACCAGCAAACCAAAAATATCACACATGTGCAGAGTCAATTTTCATTACCAAAATCATTGACATTGATGTTGCAAAAGCCCTCAGAGACTTAAAAAATTCATATTCAGCTGGAATTGATAGTATCCCAGCAGCTGTAATAAAAAATTGTGAACACAGAACTGCTGAACACAGAACTGCTGAACCATTAACTCACATAATGTACCAAAAAAAAATGATGGACTTCATCGGAAAAAAAAGATTTACTAAGTTTAGCTCAACATGGGTTCAGAAGCAACATATCTACTGAAACTGCAGTATATGATTGCATAAATACGCTATTAGATCTGTTAGATAGAAAACAACCCACAACAGGCATATTTCTGGATCGGTCAAAGGCATTTGACCCTATTGACCACAAAATATTACTGGAAAAATTAGAACACTACGGTATCAGAGGAATTGCAAACAACTGGATTGCTACATTCCTAACCAATCGGATGCAGAGTGTCAGCACGAAATATACTAATAGACAAAGCAACTCAATAACCGAAATACTATCAAGTAATAAAACTATAAAGTAAGGTGTTCCACAGGGCTCAGTATTGGGACCCCTACATTTCCTCCTGTATATTAATGACTTGTAGTAGACTTAATAGTGAACACATTATTGTGGCCAAGATAGATACGAAGCCCACACCTACTACATTAGTACAAGTTTATATGCCAACTAGCTCTGCAGATGACGAAGAAATTGAAGAAATGTATGATCAAATAAAAAAAATTATTCAGATAGTTAAGGGAGTTGAAAATTTAATAGTCATGGGTGACTGGAATTCGGTAGTAGGAAAAGGGAGAGAAGGAAACATAGTAGGTGAATATGGACTGGGGCAAAGAAATGAAAGAGGAAACCACCTGGTAGAATTTTGCACAGAGCACAACTTAATCACAGGTAACACTTGCTTCAATAATCATAAAAGAAGGCTGTATACATGGAAGAAGCCTGGACATACTAACAGGTTTCAGATAGATTTTATAATGGTAAGACAGAGATTTAGGAACCAGGTTTTAAATTGTAAGACATTTCCAGGGGCAGATGTGGATTCTGACCACAATCTATTGGTTATGACCTGTACATTAAAACTGAAGAAACTGCAAAAAGGTGGGAATTTAAGGATATGGGACATGGATAAACTAAAAGAACCAGAGGTTGTACGGAGTTTCAGGGAGAGCATAAGGGAGCAATTGACAGGAATGGGGGAAAGAAATACAGTAGAAGAAGAATGGGTAGCTTTCAGGGATAAAATAGTGAAGGCAGCAGAGGATCAAGTAGGTAAAAAGACGAGGGCTAGTAGAAATCCTTGGGTAACAGAAGAAATATTGAATTTATTTGATGAAAGGAGAAAATATAAAAATGCAGTAAATGAAGCAGGCAAAAAGGAATACAAACGTCTCAAAAATGAGATCGACAGGAAGTGCAAAATGGCTAAGCAGGGATGGCTAGAGGACAAATGTAAGGATGTAGAGGCTTATCTCACTAGGGGTAAGATAGATACTGCCTACAGGAAAATTAAAGAGACCTTTGGAGATAAGAGAGCCACTTGTATGAACATCAAGATCTCAGATGGAACCCAGTTCTAAGCAAAGAAGGGAAAGCAGAAAGGTGGAAGGAGTATATAGAGGGTCTATACAAGGGTGATGTACTTGAGGACAATATTATAGAAGTGGAAGAGGATGTAGACGAAGATGAAATGGGAGATACGATACTGCGTGAAGAGTTTGACAGAGCACTGAAAGACCTAAGTCGAAACAAGGACCCCAGAATAGACAACATTCCATTGGAACTACTGACGCCCTTGGGAGAGCCAGTCATGACAAAACTCTACCATCTGGTGAGCAAGATGTATGAAACAGGCGAAATACCCCTCAGACTTCAAGAAGAATATAATAATTCCAATCCCAAAGAAAGCAGGTGTTGACAGATGTGAAAATTACCGAACTATCAGTTTGTCACAGCTGCAAAATACTAATGCGAATTCTTTACAGACGAATGGAAAAACTGGTAGAAGCCGACCTCGGGGAAGATCAGTTTGGATTCCGTAGAAATGTTCGAACACGTGAGGCAATACTGACCCTAAGACTTATCTTAGAATCTAGATTAAGGAAGGGCAAACATACGTTTCTAGCATTTATAGACGTAGAGAAAGCTTTTGACAATGTTGACTGGAATACGCTCTTTCAAATTCTGAAGGTGGCAGGGGTAAAATACAGGGAGCGAAAGGCTATTTACAATTTCTACAGAAATCGGATGGCAGCCATAAAAGTCGAGGGACATGAAAGGGAAGCAGTGGTTGGGAAGGGAGTGAGACAGGTTGTAGTCTCTCACCGATGTTATTCAATCTGTATATTGACCAAGAGAAAAATTTGGAGTAGGTATTAAAATCCATGGGGATGAAATAAAAACTTGGAGGTTCGCCGATGACATTGCAATTCTGTCAGAGACAGCAAAGGACTTGGAAGAGCAGTTGAATGGAATGGACAGTGCCTTGAAAGGAGGATGCAAGATGAACATCAACAAAAGCAAAACGAAGATAATGGAATTTAGTCGAATTAAGTCAGGTGATGCTGAGCGAAATAGATTAGGAAATGAGACACTTAAAAGTAGTAAAGGAGTTTTGCTATTTGGGGAGCAAAATAACTGATGATGGTCGAAGTAGAGAGGATATAAAATGTAGACTGGCAATGGCAAGGAAAGCGTTTCTGAAGTAGAGAAATTTGTTAACATAGAGTATAGATTTATGTGTCAGGAAGTCATTTCTGAAAGTATTTGTGTGGAGTGTAGCCATGTATGGAAGTGAAACATGGACGATAAATAGTTTGGACAAGAAGAGAATAGAAGCTTTCGAAATGTGGTGCTACAGAAGAATGCTGAAGATTAGATGGGTGGATCACATAACTAATGAGGAGGTATTGAATAGGATTGGGGAGAAGAGAAGTTTGTGGCATAGCTTGACCAGAAGAAGGGATCGGTTGGTAGGACATGTTCTGAGGCATCAAGGGATCACCAATTTAGTACTGGAGGGCAGCGTGGAGGGTAAAAATCATAGAGGGAGACCAAGAGATGAAAACACTAAGCAGATTCAGAAGGACGTAGGTTGCAGTAGGTACTGGGAGATGAAGAAGCTTGCACAGGATAGAGTAGCATGGAGAGCTGCATCAAGCCAGTCTCAGGACTGAAGACCACAATAACAACATTAATGACTTGAATCTGAATGTTGGTGCACACAAAACAATAATATTTGCTGATAACAAAACTGTACTCCTCAAAGGGGAGAATACAGAAGCTGTGCAAAAAGCTGTGAACTTGGCCACTGATCAACTTAGCAACTGGGCAAATATCAACAGATTAACTATCAACACCAAAAAGACAGCTTCCATGAACGTTCACATAACACGAAGTGCAAATTCCTCTCAGCCATTTGTCACTATAAATAACCAATCAATAGATACCGACACTGTTTTCAAATTCCTAGGTCTGTGGGTTCAAGATAACCTGAAATGTAATACACATACAGGAAAAGTAAATGCCAGGATTTGTACTGGCTGTTATGCCATTGGGTGTACTGAAAACATGTGCTAGCCTGAAAACATTAACCAGTGTGTACAACGGTTACATACAAGCCCACCTAAAATATGGTGTAATATTCTGGGGAAACTCTCCAACTGCTCTGAGCACATTCAGAATCCAGAAGAAAGCAATGAGGATTATTACTGGAAGCAAACCCAGAGACTCCTGAAAACCCATCTTCAGAAAGTTTGAAATCCTTACACTGCCTTACCTCTACATTTTTGAGACTTGAAAATTTTTCAGAAACCACATAGTGCCAACTGACCACATAATCGTAAAAAATAATGAAATACATGAACACAACACAAGGAAAAACGCAAACCTGCATGTTATACGTACAAACACTCAACTGTGTAAAAAGGGAGTTTTCCACATGGGCCTCCAACTGTTTAACAATCTTCCCACTGGTATTAAGTCCATTGAAGATAACATAAAATTTAGCAAAGCTGTGTCACTGTTTTTACTCTGTAAATGAATACTTAGAACAGTAATCTTGCTGTTTGTGTTAAATTGGAAACAGAGCAATATAACACATTAGGATACTATAGGCCTATGTTAATATATGTTAACAATGTTAAATGATATTTTTCCAACGTCTGCAACACACACTGTGTACCATCAGATCACATGGAATAAACAAAGAGGCTCAAGAGTGGCAATGGAGGCGAATGAGGCCCAGTCAGCCTTATTCAAAGCCCATGTGGGGAAGTACCCAGGTGAGTAACACTGGGGCAGTGACAGAAGATCAGAAAGTGGTCACTACCGCACACGTCGTCATGCACACTCCATTGGACAGAGGGTAGTAGGCCATGGCTGCAGACCAAAACATCTATGGCTGAGTACATGCCATGCACCACACGGACCACACGGAAATGTGTGGAGGCACCATTATATAAAAGAGAAAGGTCAAACTGTGCCAACACTCGCTCAACGACAGTGCCTCGGCTTGTTGCCACTAATCCACAATGGGCATTAAAGTCCCCCAATAACAGAAAAGGTGGTGGCAGCTGGGCTATCAGCGCAGCCAATACATGCCATGGGACATAAACATCCGCCATCAGGTGAAAGGTAGAAACTGCGGGCAGTAATAGCCTGAGGCATCCACACCCGAACAGCGACAGCCTCTAAAGGTGTGTGACGAGGGGCACACTCACTGTAAAGAGAGTTAAGGACATAGACACAGACCCCACCAGATACCCTCTCATAAGTTGCCGATTCTTATAATAACCCCAATAGCCAAGGAGGGCAGGGGTTCACATCGCCGGAAACCAAGTTTCCTGGAGAGCAATGCAGAAGAAAGGGTAAGGCTGAGAAATTGTCGGAGCTCAGCATGGTGGTGGAAATAACCACCGCAATTCCACTGGAGGATAACAGCATCATGAGGCTGGGAAGGCATTGAAAATTCCATGAGGCGGTTTACGCCTCAGGGTCACCTGCTGCTACCAACTTACTGCCTGAGCAGTGTGTACCTATTGGGTTTGAGGGTCCGTCAAGATCTAGGTCCTCAGCAGATGCCACAATCTCCACCTCATCCTCAGACGAAGAGCTTTTAGGTAGTGGTGGTGTGGGTACCACTGCAGTTCCTTGAGTCTTGGGGGTCGTTTGGTTTTTAGCTTTTTCTCGAAGCCCCTTAGGTCTGTCCCACTGAGAGGGCTTTACTGATTCTGGTTGGTTGTTCTGTTGTGGTTGAACAGACCAGACTACAAAGGCCATTGGTCCCTTTTTCCATGATCATGAAACACACACAAGGAACAAAAACAAGCAATGGAGATGACAAGGAATGCCACAGAACATGAAAGACATAGACAAAGACCAGAAAAGAGGAATTAAAACACACACACAGTGTTACAGTGGTTGGTTAACCATGGAAACAAAAACACGAAAAGCTCACCACCAAGAGACACACTAAAAAGCCCAATCTAAAAAAGTACGGCAAAGGCCAGACTCAACAGAAAAGAAAGAGGCAAACTCTCAGATCAAGTGATAAAAGCCCCCTGACGAATAAAACTCAAAACTAAGCCATCCATGGCAGCGTCATCTGTTAAAAGTGCAGAAAGTATATCAGGCAGTGCAAACGTCTGCCTGAGCACAGTTAAAAGCGGGCAGTCCAACAAGATGTAGACCACTGTCAATGCTGAACCACAGTGACAGAGAGGTGGCTACTCACGGTGCAATAATAATGGTGCATCATCCAGGTGTGGCCAATGCGCAGCCAGCAGGGTACAACAGATTCTTTGTGAGAGACCCGCGAGGAGGAGACATCAGTAGTCTCCTAGACGATCCGAAGACTGTTGGGTGAAGGCAGCGCGTGCGCCATTCATCACCTAAGGTACCAATGACCTTCTGCCACAAAACTGAATGGAGACCACATTACGAAAGGCCAATCTCCAAAGCAGGTGCATCAACAGACTGTTTGGCCAGCATGTCAACACATTCATTATCCAGGATGCCAAAATGACCTGGGGTCCACATAAAAACCACGGAGTGGCTGCAACAGACAAGAGTATGGATGGACTCCTGGATAGCCATCACCAGACAAGAGCGAGGAAAACACTGGTCAACAGCTCCTAAACCGATCACGGAGTCACTACGGATGACTAAGGACACACCTGAGCAGGAGCGGATATACTCAAGGGCGCGAGAGAAGGCTACCAGCTCTGCAGTGAAAACACTGCAGCCAGCTGGCAATGAGAGTTGTTCAGAATGATTCCCAAGAGTAATAGCATAACCAACTTGACCAGCAACCATCGAACCATCGGTATAGGCCCCATGAGAGCTGTGAAACACGGCAAGGATGGAAAGAAAGTGGCAGCGCAGGGCCTTAGAAGGGACTGAGTCCTTCGGGCCCTGTGCCAAAGCCAGCCGAAGGCATGAGCGGGGCACTCACCATGGGGGTATATGTACATGAGCCCGGAAAGAGGTAGGAGAGGGACAACTTGAGCCCAGAGAGAAGAGCCCGGACGCGAGCCGCGATCATACACCCTGACCTGGGTCACCGTTCTGGAAGATGGACGACCAAGCTGGGGAACAGGAGATGGTCATTTGGATCCCCAGGCAAGCTACAAACATGTGCAGCACAAGTGGCCAGTAGTAGTTAGCGCTGAATTTGCAATGGAGAGACAGTAGACTCCACATGTAGGCTGTTTACAGGAATTGTGTGGAAAGCTCCAGTTGTGAGTCAGATCCCGCAGTGAAGTAAGGGGTCAAGGAATCACAACGGGGAACGCGATGCCGAACCGTAAGCCAGGCTCCAATAACTGAGATGGGATTGAATCAACACCTGATACAGTCATACAAGGGTAGACAGATCGGCGCCCCAGCTGGTGTGACTCAAGCAACAAAGAGCGTTAAGATGGTGACAGCACGTTTGTTTAAGCTGCAAATATGAGGGAGCGAAGTCAACCAGGCATCAAAAAACAATCCCAAAAACCGATGTGTCCCCACCGCGGCAAGAGGCTCACTGTCAAGATAAAGCCGTGGCTCAGGGTAAACAGTGCGACGCCACCAGAAATGTATGACACAGGTCTTGGCAGCCGAGAACTGGAAGCCGTGCATGACTGCCGAAGACTGTGCACAGCAGATGGCACCCTGTACCAGCTGTTCAGCAACTGCAATACCAGTGGAGCCATAGTACAGGCAAAAGTCATCAGCATACAAAGAAGCCAATACAAACGTTCCCACAGCTGCCACTAGCCCATTGATAGTAACTAAAATGAGGCAGATACTCAAGACAGGGCCTTGTGGGACCCCATTCTCCTGGACTCGGGAGGAACTATGGGAGGGACCAACCTGCATGCTGCCTCTAAAGGTGTTTGAAGAGGGACACACTCGCTGTAAGGACGTAGCCACAGACTCCACCAGATACCCTCTCATAAGCTGCCCGATTCTTATAATAAACCCAATTGCCAAGGAGGGCGGGGGTTCGCACTGCGGGAAACCAAGTTTCCTGGAGAGCAATGCACAAGAAAGAGTAAAGGCTGAGAAGTTGTTGGAGATCAGCAAAGTGGTGGAAAAAACCACTGTAATTCCACTGGAGGATGACATTGTCCGCAGCCGAAAAAAGTGTGAAGGGACCGAGGAGGCAGATTACGTCACGGAAACACCGCTGCCACCGACTGAGTGCCTGTGCAATCGACTTCCATGGTGTCTAAGGTTCCGGCGAGCTCTATGTCCTCAGCGGACGCAAGAGTTTCCACCCCATCCACAGATGCAGAGCTTGTAGGTTGCAGTGGGGTGGGTGCCACCCCAAGTTCCATGGTCTTAGAGATCGTCTTCTTGGACTTTTCTCGCTGCTCCTTGGGTCTCACTGGCTGGGAGGACTTCACTGATTCAGTCTCCGAGACTGAGGAGGATCGTGAAGCTCTACGACTGGCTGCTTGTTGGCACTTACATCACTGGCGGGCATCATCCTTCCTACTGGTGGAAACGTGGGGGAGGTTGGATGCGTCTCTGGCTTAGAAGTGGGGATGGACATCCCTGATGGTTGGAGGGGGGGGGGGGGAGGGGGGAGGTATTGTTACCCTAGTATGTGGTGCAGGAGCAACATAGAGGGTAGTGCCCACCACAGTCATGGGAGCAGGTGTAGTCTTCCTGAAATGATGGGGCTATCACTGTTGTCATAGCGGCACCATTATAGGAATTCATTAGCACAGGATGGAGTCATTCACATTTCCTCTTAGCCTCAGTATAGGGCAGCCACACCAGCGTCTTTTACACCATGGTTTTTCTTTCTTTCTGTAAAATCCTGCAGTCTGGTGAACAAGATGAATGATGCCCTCCGCAGTTGACAGAGATGGAAGGCAGGTCACATGGAGTATTGGGATGTGACGGGCGTCCACAATCTCGACATGTTAGGCTGGAAGTACAGGGGGAAGACATATGGCCGAACTTTCAGCACTTAAAGCACCGTATCGGGGGAGAGATATAGGGCTTGACATCACAGTGGTAGACCATCCCCTTGATCTTCCCAGGCAATGTACCACCCTTGAAGGCCAAGATGAAGGCACCGGAGGCAACCTGATTATCCCTCAGACCCTGATGAACGCGCCAGATGAAATGAACACCTCGCCGCTCCAAATTGGAGCGCAGATCCAAATTGGCGCACAGCTCGTCATCAGTCAGCAAAAGAAGGTCCCTGTGGAATACAATGCCCTGGACAATATTTAAGCTCTTATGGTGCATAATGGTAACAGAAACATCCCCCAACCTGTCACAAGCGAGTAATGCCTGTGACTGGGCAGAGGATGCTGTTTTTATCAAAACTGCCCCAGAGTGCATTTTGGACAAACCCTCCAACTCCCCAAATTGTCCTCTAAATTCTCTATGTAGAACTGAGACTTCACTGTCATGGAAGACTCCCCATCAGGTCTCGTATAAACCAGGTACCGGGGGAATAAGTCTCGCTGCCACCTTTAGCCTTTCACTCCTCCCATGGTGTGGCCAAGGAGGGGAACAATTTGGGGTCATACTCATGTGCATTGAATTGAGCTCGAGAACGGTAAGAGACTGATGGTAGCTGGCCACCAGCAAGAGATGGTGTACCACACTTCATTGCATGTCATCCACCCTGATGCCACCCACTCTGACCAAGGGCCCTCCAAATAGGCGTCACCCAGCCTCAGCAAGGGCCACCTGGCAGGATGGCCTTGCTGGGAGTCCCGATGCCCCAGGATGACGGACATCTACTCCTTGGCATATGTGGGGAGTTAATGGCGCAGGTATCAGCAGAGCGATCCCTGTGTTGTCAGGGGGCTACAACCAACAGGGTATCTGGTGGCCCCAACACAACGGACTGGCTACCGTGCTGGATATCAGGTGCAAAGAAATCCATGGCCATCATCGGTGCAGAAAGCGACGCTGCATACTGCATGGCAGAAATCGTACCCAAGAATGTATCCTCGCCCAAGAGATGGAGAACAGGTGGGACCGCAATGCGATGACAAGAAAGGGGGCTAAAGATCTAAACGCACAATGGACACAATGCACCATGTAAGGTGGGGACCATCACATAAAGACTGAAACATTTGAGACTCCGTTTAGTCACCTCTTACGACAGGCAGGAATGCCGTGGGCATATTCTAACCCCTGGACCCACAGGGCGGTTAGTCTTCTGTAATTATATGAATGTATTTTAATTCACTTGATAGCTACCGGTCAACAGAAATCCATTTTGTTTTCATTTAACGTGAGAGCAGTAAGCCAAGAAAAAACAACAAATTCACTAAATGTAATCACGGGTCACATGGAGACTACCCACCTCTCCACTGAAACTCAGACTGCTCTACGCATCAGCCCCAAATCTACGATATTTCCAAAGCGTGGCAATACTAGATAGTGCCCCCCCACCCCCCTCCCTCGAGCATCTGAGATAGGACTGAAAAAACAAAGGAAATTACAATTTTCAAAAATATATTCATTTTGTGGTTAACATCTTTCTAAAGAGTCTAATACATAAAACATACACATTTGAGGAAATGTAAGACATATTATTTGGTCTTAAGTGTGCTAAAGTACAGTGCCACGCCCCTTCACATAGCGTTGTTCTATCACACATCACTCCATGGAATTCAAATATGTATATTTTGTAATGAATACCATCAAATTATATTCAGGACAATGGAAATTAAAATGTCTTAAAAATAAATACATAAATAAAATAAAATAAAAATAAATAAATAAAATCGCAATTAATATTGAATTGGATTTTTTGTAATTGGTTGGTTTGTGGGATTAAAGGGACCAGACTACTATGGTCATCGGTCCCTTGTTCCATAAAAACTAAAACCACCCGAAGAGAATAAAAAACGAACAGGAAAGACAGCAGACGAAACAGGACATGAAATACTCTGACAGAGACCAGACAAAACAAATTAAAACACACAGTGTGACGGTGGTTGGCTGACTGTAGAGAAAAAGAGGAAAAGCCAACCACCAAGAACACTTTAAAAACTCAGTTTAAAATCAGAGGCTAAAAGCCAGAATCAACACTAAAAAACTCAGATTAAAGGATAAAAACCCCCTGCCCGAATAAAACACAAAACCAAGTCCACCATGGCAGAGTCATCTGATAAAAGAGCAGAGAGCGTGTCAGGCATTGCAAAAGTCTACCTGAGCACGGTTAAAAGAGCGCACTCCGACATAATATGGACCACCGTCAAGGACGCCCCACACCGACAAAGAGGGGGATCCTCACGACACAGTAAATAACTGAGCGTGAGTCGGGTGTGGCCAATGCAGAGCCGACAAAGGACGACCAAGTCCCTGCGGTTGGCTCGCATGGATGACCGCCACACAGTCGTCGTGTCCTTGACGGCACGGAGTTTGTTAGGGGTGGTCAGACCGCGCCATTCAGCATCCCAAAACGAGAGAACTTTGCGGCGTAAGACTGCCCGCAAATCAGCCGCCAGGAGGCCAATCTCCAGAGATGGTGCACTGGTGGCCTCTTTCGCCAGGCGATCAACAGTTTCATTGCCGGGTATACCAACATGGCCTGGGGTCCAACAAAGACCACAGACCTGCCGCTACGGGCGAGAGTATGCAGGGACTCCTGGATAGCCATCACCAGACGAGAACGAGGGAAACACTGGTCGAGAGCTCGTAAACCGCTCAGGGAATCGCTACAGAAAACGAAGGACTCACCTGAGCAGGAGCGGATATACTCTAGGGCGCGAAAGATGGCGACCAGCTCAGCAGTGTAAACACTGCAGCCAGCCGGGAACGAACGTTGTTCAGAATGGTCCCCTAGAGTTAGTGCATAACCGACACGACCAGCAACCATCGAACCGTCGGTGTAGACAACGCCAGAGCCGTGATACGAGGCCAGGATGGAATAAAAGCGGCGTCGAAAGGCCTCCGGAGGGACTGAGTCCTTCGGGCCATGTGCCAAGTCGAGTCGAAGGCAAGGGCGAGGCACACACCACGGGGGTGTACGCAGAGGGGCCCGGAAAGGAGGTGGAACAGGGAAACACCCAAGCCATGAAAGAAGCTGTTTGACATGTACGGCGATCGGACAACCCAACCAGGGTCGACGTTCTGGCAGATGAACGACTGACTGCGGGAAGAGGACACGATAATTTGGATGCCCGGGCAAGCTAAAAACATGGGCAGCATAAGCAGCCAGTAATTGTTGGCGTTGTAACCGCAGTGGAGGGACACCTGCCTCCACAAGTATGCTGTCCACAGGGCTTGTTCGGAAGGCACCAGTGGCAAGGCGTATCCCGCTGTGGAGGATTGGGTCCAGCACCCGCAACGCAGATGGGGATGCTGAGCCATAAGCCAGACTCCTGTAGTCCAGACGGGACTGGATTAACGCCTGGTAAAGCCGTAGGAGAGTAGATCAATCGGCGCCCCACCTGGTGTGGCTCAGGCATCGCATAGCATTTAGATGCCGCCAACACGCCTGTTTAAGCTGCCGAATATGAGGCAGCCAAGTCAACCGGGCATCAAAAACCATCCCCAAAAACCTATGTGACTCCACCACTTTAAGAAGCTCGCCATCAAGATAAAGCCGCGGCTCCGGGTGAACAGTGCGTTGCCGGCAGAAATGCATAACGCAGGTCTTGGCTGCGGAAAACTGAAAACCATGCGCTACAGCCCAAGACTGCGCCTTGCGAATTGCGCCCTGTAGCTGACGTTCAGCAGCTGCAATGCCAATAGAGCTGTAGTAAAGGCAGAAGTCGTCAGCATACAGGGAAGCGGAGACAGTATTTCCCACGGCCGCAGCGAGCCCGTTAATAGCTATTAAAAACAGACACACACTGAGAACAGAACCCTGTGGCACACCGTTCTCCTGGACTTGGGAGGAACTATATGAGGTCGCGACGTGCACGCGGAAGGTACGATATGACAGAAAATTGCGGATATAGATCAGCAGAGGGCCCCGAAGACCCCATCCATGAAGCGTAGAAAGGATGTGATGACACCATGTCGTATCATATGCCTTCCGCATGTCGAAAAAGACAGCAACCAGATGCTGACGACGGGCAAAGGCAGTACGGATGGCCGACTCCAGGCTCACCAAATTGTCGGCGGCGGAGCGGCCTTTACGGAACCCACCCTGAGACGGAGCCAGAAGGCATCAAGACTCCAGTACCCAATTCAAGCGCCGGCTCACCATCCGTTCAAGCAACTTGCAAAGAACATTGGTGAGGCTAATGGGACGGTAGCTGTCCACCTCCAAAGGGTTTTTCCCTGGTTTCAGAATGGGGACAACAAGACTTTCCCGCCATTGCGACGGAAACTCACCCTCCACCCAAATGCGGTTGTAAAGATTGAGGAGACGTCGCTGGCAGTCCACTGAAAGGTGTTTCAGCATCTGAGAGTGGATGCTATCTGGCCCAGGAGCAGTATCAGGACAAGCGGCGAGGGCACTTCGAAATTCCCGCTCACTGAATGGAACATTGTACAATTCAGGATGGTGAGTGCGAAAAGAAAGACTCTGACTTTCTATCCGCTCCTTAATGGAGCGGAAGCCCAAGGGGTAGTTGGCAGAAGCGGAATTCATAGCAAAGTGCTCTGCCAACCGGTTTTCAATGACGTCGGAGTCAGTACAAACTGCTCCATTCAGTGAGAATGCAGGGACACTAACAGGGGTCCGATAGCCATAGAGGCGGCGAATCTCGTAACAAATAAATACCCCACTCATACGGTTATAGTTGGTGGGGACTTCAACCTACCCTTGGTATGTTGGCAAAAATACTTGTTCAAAACCGGTGGTAGGCAGAAAACGTCTTCCAAGATTGTCCTAAATGCTTTCTCCGAAAATTATTTCGAGCAGTTAGTCCACGAACCCACGCGAATTGTAAATGGTTGCGAAAACACACTTGACCTCTTAGCCACAAACAATCCAGAGCTGATAAAGAGCATCATGACTGATACAGGGATTAGTGATCACAAGGTCGTTGTAGCTAGGCTCAATACCATTTCTTCCAAATCCATCAGAAACAAACGCAAAATAATTTTATTTAAAAAAGCGGATAAAGTGTCACTAGAAGCCTTCCTAAAAGACAATTTCCATTCCTTCCGAACTGACTGTGCGAATGTAGACGAGATGTGGCTCAAATTCAAAGATATAGTAGCAACAGCAATTGAGATATTCATACCTCATAAATTGGTAAGAGATGGAACGGAGCCCCCGTGGTACACAAAAAAGGTCCGAACGCTGTTGCAGAGGCAACGGAAAAAGCATGCGAAGTTCAGAAGAACGCCAAATCCCGAAGATGGGCTAAAATTTACAGACGCGCGAAATTTGGCACGTACTTCGATGCGAGATGCCTTTAATAGGTTCCACAACGAAACATTGTCTCGAAATTTGGTAGAAAATCCGAAGAAATTCTGGTCGTATGTAAAGTATACAGGCGGCAAGACACAGTCAATACCTTCGCTGCGCAGTGCCGATGGTACTGTTATCAACGACTGTGCTGCTAAAGCGGAGTTACTGAATGCAGTTTTCCGAAATTCCTTCACCGGGAAGACGAATGGAATATTCCAGAATTTGAAACACGAACATCTGCTAGCATGAGTTTCTTAGAAGTAGATACCTTAGGGGTTGCGAAGCAACTCAAATCACTTGATACGGGCAAGTCTTCAGGTCCAGATTGTATACCGATTAGGTTCCTTTCAGATTACGCTGATACTATAGCTCCCTACTTAGCACTCATATACAACCGCTCGCTCACCGATAGATCTGTACCTACAGATTGGAAAATTGCGCAGGTCGCACCAGTGTTCAAGAAGGGTAGTAGGAGTAATCCATTTAACTACAGACCTATATCACTGACGTCGGTTTGCAGTAGGGTTTTGGAGCATACACTGTATTCAAACATTATGAATCACCTCAAAGGGAACGATCTATTGACACGTAATCAGCATGGCTTCAGAAAACATCGCTCTTGTGCAACGCAGCTAGCTCTTTATTCGCACGAAATAATGGCCGCTTTTGACAGGGGATCTCAACTTGATTCCGTATTTCTAGATTTTCGGAAAGCTTTTGACACCGTTCCTCACAAGCGACTTCTAATCAAGCTGCAGAGCTATGGGGTATCGTCTCAGTTGTGCGACTGGATTCGTGATTTCCTGTCAGGAAGGTCACAGTTCGTAGTAATAGACGGCAAATCATCGAGTAAAACTGAAGTGATATCAGGTGTTCCCCAGGGAAGCGTCCTGGGACCTCTGCTGTTCCTGATCTATATAAATGACCTGGGTGACAATCTGAGCAGTTCTCTTAGATTGTTCGCAGATGATGCTGTAATTTACCGTCTAGTAAAGTCATCCGAAGACCAGTATCAGTTGCAAAGCGATTTAGAAAAGATTGCTGTATGGTGTGTCAGGTGGCAGTTGATGCTAAATAACGAAAAGTGTGAGATGATTCACATGAGTTCCAAAAGAAATCCGTTGGAATTCGATTACTCGATAAATAGTACAATTCTCAAGGCTGTCAATTCAACTAAGTACCTGGGTGTTAAAATTACGAACAACTTCAGTTGGAAGGACCACATAGATAATATTGTTGGGAAGGCGAGCCAAAGGTTGCGTTTCATTGGCAGGACACTTAGAAGATGCAACAAGTCCACTAAAGAGACAGCTTACACTACACTCGTTTGTCCTCTGTTAGATTATTGCTGCGCGGTGTGGGATCCTTACCAGGTGGGATTGACGGAGGACATCGAAAGGGTGCAAAAAAAGGGCAGCTCGTTTTGTATTATCACGTTATAGGGGAGAGAGTGTGGCAGATATGATACACGAGTTGGGATAGACATTTTTCGTCGCGGCGAGACCTTTTTACGAAATTTCAGTCACCAACTTTCTCTTCCGAATGCGAAAATATTTTGTTGAGCCCAACCTACATAGGTAGGAATGATCATCAAAATAAAATAAGAGAAATCAGAGCTCGAACAGAAAGGTTTAGGTGTTCGTTTTTCCCGCTCGCTGTTCGGGAGTGGAATAGTAGAGAGATAGTATGATTGAGGTTCGATGAACCCTCTGCCAAGTACTTAAATGTAAATTGCAGAGTAGTCATGTAGATGTAGATGTAGATGTAGACCTGCGATGGAGTGACATGGAGGCCAATGGTGGACACATACCGCTCCCAGCACTCATGCTTGCGTTGGCGGATAATGCAGCGGGCTCGCGCACGCAGCCGTTTGAGGACGATAAGGTGGTCGATTGAGGGATGTCGCTTGTGACGCTGGAGCGACCACCGGCGAGCTTTAATCGCTTCAGCGATCTCAGGCGACCACCAAGGCACAGTCCGCCGCCGAAGGGACCCAGAAGAACGGGGAATGGCAGATCCGGCGGCAGTAACGATGCCGGTGGTGATCGATTGAACCACTGCATCAATGGCATCGTTAGAGAGAGGCTCAATAGCGGCAGTGGAGGAGAACAGGTCCCAGTCAGCCTGATTCATAGCCCATCTGCTAGGGCGCCCAGAAGACTGACGCTGTGGCAGTGACAGAAAGATCGGAAAGTGGTCACTACCACACAGGTCGTCATGCACTCTCCATTGAACAGACGGTAAGAGGCTAGGGCTACAGATGGAAAGGTCAATGGCGGAGTATGTGCCATGCACCACACTGAACTGTGTGAAGACACCATCATTTAAGATCGAGAGATCGAGCTGTGCCAATAAATGCTCAACGATGGCGCCTCGACCTGTTGCCACTGACCCACCCCACAGATGGTTATGGGCGTTAAAGTCGCCCAGTAACAGGAAAGGTGGAGGCAATTGAGCTATCAGAGCAGCCAGGACATGCTGCGCGACATCACCATCCGGTGGAAGGTAAAGACTGCAGACGGTAACAGCCTGTGGTGTCCACACCCGAACAGCGACAGCCTCTAAAGGTGTGTGGAGAGGTACAGACTCGCTGTGAAGAGAGTTCAGGACATAGATGCAGACGCCACCAGACACCCTTTCATAAGCTGCCCGGTTTTTATAATAACCCCGATAGCCACGGAAGGCGGGGGTTCGCATTGCCGGAAACCAAGTTTCCTGCAGAGCAATGCAGAGGAAAGGGTGAAGGCTGATAAGTTGGCGGAGCTCAGCTAGATGGTGGAAGAAACTGCTGCAGTTCCACTGAAGGATGGTGTTGTCCATGGCTGAGAAAGGCTTGACGGGACTGGGAAGGGAGATTATGCTGCTGGGTCACCTGCTGCCTCCGATTTAGCACCTGTGATAATGCTTTCCATGGTGTCTGATGGACCGGCGAGATCGAGGTCTAAGCGTAGGCCAGAATCTCTACCGCATCCTCAGACGCAGAGTTGGAATGTTGCGGTGGGATGGCTGCCAGCATGAATTCCTTGGGCTGAGAGCTCTTCTTGGGTTTCTCACGCCGTTCCTTGGGTCGCACTGGCTGGGAGGGCTTCACCGATTCAGTCTCCGGGACGGAGGAGGATCGTGAAGCCCTACGACCAGCTGATTGCGGGCACTTACGCCATTGTCGGTCGTCAGGCTTCTCGCTGGCGGAAACCTGGGAAGGGAGGGACCCAAGGGACCCCTTGCGAGCATGAGAAGCCGAAGAAGTTGGACACTTCTCCGGCTTAGAAGTGGGGACGGACGTCCCCGATGGGTGGGATGGTGTTGCTCCTGAGGTAGGTGGCGCAGGAGCAACCCAGTGGGTAGAGCCCCCCACTGGAGAGGGGGCAGGAGGAGTTTTACTACTCGTCAATCCGGCTACAATTGGAGAAACAGACGGGGCTAGCACAGGTGTTGTAGCAGCAGCGTAGGAAGATGGCATTCTCACAGGATGGAGTCGGTCGTATTTCCTCTTGGCCTCAGTATAGATTAGTCGGTCCAGGGTCTTGTATTCCATGATTTTACGCTCTTTCTGGAAAATTCGGTAGTCTGGCGAGCAAGGTGAATGGTGCTCCCCGCAGTTGACACAGATGGGAGGCGGGGCACATGGAGTATTGGGATGTGATGGGCGTCCGCAATCTCCATATGTGAGGCTGGAAGTGCAGCGAGAAGACTAATGGCCGAACTTCCAGCACTTAAAGCACCGCATCGGGGGAGGGATATAGAGCTTAACGTCACATCGGTAGACCATCCCCTTGACTTTTTCCGGTAATGTATCCCCTTTGAAGGCCAAGATGAAGGCACCGGTAGCAATCTGATTTTCCTTCGGACCCCGATGAACGCGCCGGACGAAATGTACACCTCGGCGCTCTAAATTGGCGGGCAGCTCTTCATCAGACTGCAAAAGAAGATCCCTATGGTAAATAACTCCCTGGACCATATTTAAACTCTTATGGCGTGTGATCGTAATGGCAACATCCCCCAACTTGTCACAAGTGAGTAACCGTCGTGACTGGGCAGACGATGCCATTTGTATCAGGACTGACCCAAGCACATTTTTGACAAGCCCTCCACCTCCCCAAACTTGTCCTCTAAATGCTCGACGAAGAACTGAGGCTTTGTGGAGAGAAAAGACTCCCCATCAATCCTCGTACAAACTAAGAAGCGGGGCGAATAACTGCTACTGCCATCCTGAGACTTATGTTACTCCCACGGTGTGGCCAGGGAGGGGAACGTTTTCGGATCGTACTTCTGAGCATTAAACTGAGCCCAAGAACGCTTAAAGACTGCTGGCGGCTGGCCACCAGCGAGAGACGATGTACCACGCTTCATTGCGGGTCATCCCCCCTGATGCCACCTACTCCGTCCAAGGGCCCTCACCACGGGCGCCACCCAGCCACGGCTAGAGCCACCTGGCAGGATGGCCGTTGCCGGGAGTCCCGATACCCCAGGAGGATAGGCATCTACTCCTTGGCATACATGGGGAGTTAACGGCGCAGGCATCAGTAGAGCGATCACTGTGTTGTCAGGGGGCTACAACCAACAGGGTACATGGCGGCCCCACCACAACGGACTGGCTACCGTGCTGGATGTTAGGTAACATGTGGTCCATGGTCGCCGTCGGTGCAGAAAGAGGCACTGCACAGTGCAACGTGTTATCTGCACTCAGAAAAAGTCATGCCCAAGAGATGGAGAGCGGACAGGACTGCAGTTCACCGGTGTATAAGCTGGCGAAAGGTCTGATCGCAAGATGGACACAATGCACCAAGTAAGGCGTCCTTTCCCAATCGGCTCGCTCTTCGGAAAATTCTGAGAGATGGAGGTCAAACCCAACAGGGGACCATCATATAAGGCCGAAAAGTTTGAGACTCCTTTTAGTCGCCTCTTACGACAGGCAGGAATACCGCAGGCCTATTCTAACCCCCGAACCCGCAGGGGGCTATTTGTAATTAGGACAACAAAAACTCTTCAGAAAATTTGCACTCTTTATTGCCTATTAGCTAATAACTTGCTGTTTTGTGTGACATTAAATTAAATGTAGGATACATAAAACAAGTAAATACAGTGACAAGCAAGACAGTACACATTTCTTCAATCCTTAGGTTCTAGCATTTTGTTTTTCTTTCTAATCTTGCTACAGCTTTACATAGCATGCTTTCCTTTCTGCGAAAGAGTACATTACCTCATTGAAGTTCATCAAACATTTTGCTACATCAATAATCGAAATTTTGTTGTCTAATGCCACAAAAAGCTGTTAATATAAATAGTACCCAAGACTGGTGTGGTTTCTCAATCTGATTATGTCTATTTTGTTACTGTCTGCTAGAAAACAGGCCTTTCTAATATTGCAGCAGTTGTAACACACACCAAATACCAATGAGACTGTTAGGTCACAAATGGTAATTTTTATAACACGACAAAATAAAATCAAAGACATACCAAATGCAAATGCTTTTTAGGCCTACTACAAGCAAAATCCTTTATCTTAGGAAATAATTTCATGTTTCATTCGTACGCTCCAGTTTCTCAAGCATGAGATTGAAAGGCAGTAGTACAAAATTTTTACACGAGTTTGGAACCGTCATATTTTCCCTAATTTGTGTGATGTCCTCATTTCTTCTCGTTCCTCATTTTAACAAACAAACTTGCCATCACTAATTCTGTAACTATTCGTGACATAGTCAAAACTTATTCTCCGGCTAATTTCATTAACCCTGCCAAAATCACCAGTTTAGTTATCCCGCAATTATTCTCCGGTTAGGCGTTATTACATGCTTGTACAACACGGTTTCCGTGCCAGTCCCAGAACAGCACTGCAGCGGCTGCTAGCTGTGGACTGTACAACTGGTCCTTGCTAGTGTAGCGACCTGGCCAAAAATTTTCTGTCAAAATTTCATTTCCTTGGATGCAACGAGAAGATAACACATAATCTTTCTTACCTGTTATTCCTGTTAGTCATTTCTTTCCACTTTGGTAGTTCAAATCTACGGATTTCGCTAGCAATTATAACAACACTTATCATTCGCAAACCCAGTCAACCACATAGAACAAACAGCGATTGGGTTCGTATAACCTCATCCCCTTTTGCCTGCAGCAAAGTTTATTTCTATATACAACGAGGACTCCCCTGGCAGAGACATCACGTACACTATGCATGCATTCAAAAATCAAGATTCATTCATAAAACAACTTAGAATGCGTTGAAAAACCAACTGGGATGTGTTTTAAAATCATATGAATAATCAAAAGATCAACGTGCAAAGGATGCTAGGCCCTTTGTGAAAAGTGGTCCCCCCCCCCCCCCCCCCCCCCATGGATATAAATTCATGCATATATGTATTCCTCTGAATGCTCAATTTGTCTTATGCTCCAGGTAACACTCGAGTAAACAAAGTGAGCTAAAAAGTAATGGGAATTTTTTAATTTCACGGGATTTATACATACATCAAAAAAAGTTTTGCATCTTCCTGGTTGCCAGAACTCCTGAAGATAGATGTTGACTGTGGATATTTTATCACAGACAAAATCCCTCTGACTGTTCAGAGATGTCACTAAACCCACCCAAAGACGTAAATAACCATACATGAGCAGTGCCTATTAGACAGAGGGACTCCGACAGCCGATCATTTCCAGTCTTTCCATCATTCCACCAAGAAGGAGGTACATAGCTCATGTCGTCTATAGTGCAACCATCCCTAGATGGTAAATACCGCAGTTTGATCACATCTGCATTGTTACTTTGTGCCCGCAAGGGCTCTCAACAAGGGAGGTGTCCAGTCAGTTCTGAGTAAACCAAAGCGATGTTGTTTAGACATGGAGGAGGTACAGAGATACAGGAACTGTCAATGACATGCCTCGTTCAGGCTGCCTAAGGGCTACTACTGCAATGGATGACCACTACCTACGGATTATGGCTGTGAGCAATCCTGACAGCAATACCACCATGTTGAATAATGCTATTCATGCAGCCACAGGATACCATGTTACACCTCAAACTGTGCTCAGTAAGCTGCATGATGTGCATCTTGACTCCTGACATCCACAGCGAGGTCCATCTTTGCGACTATGACACCATGCAGTATGGTACAGATGCACCCAACAAAATGCCGAATGGACCGCTCAGGATTGTCATCACGTTCTTTTCACTAATAAGTGTCTCCTATGCCATCATCCAGACGATCGTCAGAGACGTGTTTGGGGGCAACCCAGTCAGGCTGAATGCCGTAGACACTTTGACCAGCAAGTGCAGCAAGGTGGAGGTTCCCTGATGTTTTGGAATGGCATTACGTGGGGCTGACTTACGCTGCTGGTGGTCATGGAAGGCGCCATATCAGCTCTACAATATATGAATGCAATCCTCCAACCGATAGTGCAACCACATCAGCAGCATATTGGTGAGGTATTCGTATTGATGGATGACTATTCGCGCCCCCATCATGCACATCTTGTGAAC
Source organism: Schistocerca gregaria (assembly GCF_023897955.1). Classification (NCBI taxonomy): domain Eukaryota; kingdom Metazoa; phylum Arthropoda; class Insecta; order Orthoptera; family Acrididae; genus Schistocerca; species Schistocerca gregaria. The sequence goes on along the minus strand of NC_064920.1, from coordinate 302,267,900 downwards.
GACTTCCTTCAGGATAACGGCATTACTCGACTAGAGTGGCCAGCATGTTCTCCAGACTTGAACCCTACCGAACATGCCTACGACGGATTCATAAGGGCTGTTTATGGATGACGTGATCCACCAACCACTCTGAGGGATATATACCGAATTGCTGTTGAAGAGTGGGACAATTTGGACCAACAGTGCCTTGATGAACTTGTGGATAGTATGCCACGATGAATAAAGGCATGCATCAATGCAAGAGGGTATGCTACTGGGTATTAGAGGTACCGGTGTGTACAGCAATCTGGACCACCACCTCTGAAGGTCTTGCCATATGGTGGTACAACATGTAATGTGTGGATTTCATGAGCAGTAAAAAGGGTGGAAATGATGTTTATGTTCATCTATACTCCAATTTTATGTACAGGTTCCAGAACTCGCACAGCCAAGGCATGCAAAATTTCTTTTAATGTGTGTACATCCGATTTTCAAATTTCTTTTTTTTTTAATCTTGTTGGTACACGTTTTTCTGACTTATCTTTGAATATTCAGCTCCTCTGAATATTTAGTACATTGTTCACAGTCGAAATGGTCGCATGTGTATTTGTGTGCTCAGCAAATTTTTACATTCAGAAAAAATGAATAAAAGAACCTGCATTAAATTTTGCTTGTAAAATGGAAGAAGTGCGGCACCACATTCAAAATGATGACTGGGGCTTTTACAGAATCTACTAGGAATAAAACAAGAGTTTGAATGGTATAAACATTTCAAAGAGGGTTGAGAATATGGCGACCACCGTGGATGCCCTAGCGCATCAATTACTGATGACATTGTGGAAGACATAAAGGAAATAGTTCTGGAAAATCACTGAATCACCACCAGAGAGATACCTGATGATGTTGACATATTCTTTGGCTCATGCCAAGGTTTTTTTTCGGATATTTTGTGCATGAAATGTGTAGAAGCAAAGTTTGTTTCAAATTTGTTGAATTTCAACCAAAAACAACATTTCGTAGACATCGCTCAGGAATTGCTAAATGAAGTTGACAACAACCCAGAACTTCTAACAAAGGTTGTAACTGATGACAAAACATGAGTATACATGCATGACATCAACATCAAAGCCCAACCATCCCACTATAAACTGATAAAATAGTCGAGACCACAAAATAATTCGACGAGTTCGATTACGTGCAAAGGTTCTTCTCATTGTTTTCTTCAATCTCTAAGGCACAGAGTACCACGAGTTCTGGCCTTAGAGGCATAGGGGCAATAAGAAATACAACCTGGAACTTATGTGCCATTTGCAAGAAGCAATATCAATTTTTTTCCCTCCATAGAATCACAAACAATATATATGTATCTACATCTACATATATACTCCGCTAGCCACCAAGTGGTGTGTGGTGGAGGGCACAATTCGTGCCAAAGTCATATTTCCCCCGTTCCACTAGTAGATCGCGCGAGGCAAAAATGACTCTCTGAATGCCTCAGTACGAGCTCTAATTTCCCTTATCTTTGAATGGTGATCATTGCGCGATTTGAAAGTTGGTGGTAATAATATATGCTCTACATCATCGGCGAAGATTGGATTTTGGAATTTAGTGAGTAGCCCATTACATTTAGTTTGTCGTCTATCTGCAAGTGTGTCCCACGTCAAACTTTGTACGAGTTTTGTCCTTGTTATACACAATAGGTTTCACTTACTAATCTTGAGAGATAACTGCCAGTCATTACATTAAGCATTTATTTTATGCAAATTTTCATAGATTTGTTCACAACTTTCATGTGATACAACTTTCCTGTAGACTAAAGCATCATCAGCAAACAACCTAATGCCGCTGCAATACCATCAACCAGATCGTTTATGTAAACCGTTAAAAGCAGTGGACCTATCACGCTGCCCTGGGGCACACCTGAAATTACTCTTGTTTCTGTAGAAGTCACCCCGTTCAGGACGACATACTACTCTCTGTCTGTCAGAAAACTTTCTATCCAACTGCTTATGCCATTGGATAGACCGTAAGCACGCAATTTTTGGAGCAAGCGACAGTGCGCAACTGAGTCTAATGCTTTTCAAAAGTTGAGAAATGTGGCATCAACCAGGGAGCCGATATCTAGAGCCTGTTGTATATCATGCACAAAGAGTGCCAGCTGTGTCTCGCATGACCACTGTTTCCCAAAACCGTGCTGGTTTCTGCAGATGAGCTTCTCAGAGTATAGAAAGGTCATTATATCTTAACACAAAATATGTTCCCTGATTCTACAACAAACCGACGTCAGTGAACTTGGCTGGTAATTATGTGCATCCGATTTTCTACCCTTTTTATAGATTGCTATGACCTGGGCCTTCTTCCAGTCATGTGGAACTTTCCGCTGTTCCAATGATCTCTGATAGATGATGGATAAGAATGGTGCTATATTAGTAGCATAGTCAACATATGATCTTATGGGGATACCGTCTGGGCCAGATGCCTTCCAGGCATCTAAGGATCTTAACTGTTTTACAATCCCAGATACACTAACTACTATGTCAGCCATCCTTGCATTTGTTCGATAATTGAACAGGGGAATGGTGCTACAGTCCTCTACAGTAAACGAGTTTATGAAATCTAGGTTTAGAATTTCGGTCTTCTGTTTATCGTTATCCGTTACATAACCCGTACTGTCAGCAAGAGAAGGTATTGAATTATGTGTAGCTTCATAGATTTTAAGTACGACCAAAATTTTTTAGTGTTACTTTTAGAATCTGCAGATAAAATATTGCATTCAAATTTGTTAAAAGGCTCTTTCATTGACCTTTTGACAACTGCTTTCATTTCGCATAATTTCTTTTATGAAGGATACAAAGCTGAAAAACAAATAGAAGAAGAAGAAGATCATCATCATGACAAATAAATAAGTATTCTCTGAGAAAAACAAAAATTCTTACTAATTTCTTATTACCCGCCATATTTATCATTTTGGTAAAGATCAGTGACCAACTTTACAACTTCATCAGTGATCATTTTACCTCTTTTTGATTTAGGAATTGATTAACTATCTGTTGTGTCTGTTCAGTTTCCTTGCCTGTAGAGCTACATACTCACTAACATTGAATTCTGACATTTTTTTTCTTTGACCAAAAAGGAGAAACTATAGTTAAAAATTGATTTTTGTTCAGCTCTCCTTACAACAGCCACTCTTTCTTTCAGTAACATTATCCTGGCATCAAAATCTTGGGCTTTGTTAAACATGCTTAAATTTTTCTAGCTTTCGTTTGCTATATGAGGCCCCGCTCTGATTTGGAATGGAATGAAGTTCTAAGGGAGAGAACACAAAATCATCCAAAGTTTTTTGCACCCTTGATTCTTTATATTTTTAGCAATGACTCATGAAACTTCACCTGCATCACTTTCATTTCCATCACTGATTTCAGTTTTTTGTTCACAGACCTTATGAAGTCTTGCCTGGCATCACATAGATTCTCCTAGTGTGGATGATTTAGGTGCAGCCAAGCTTGCTGACCGCAAGGATTTTTTAACCGACTAAGTGTGTATTTTGAAAGAATAACAAGTTCTTTGATGGCTTCCAAAAACATTTGAGCAATAGTATCTGTGATGTCTACGTATAGAAGTTCTTTGTTGATCTTCGGAAAAATTTATATAGAACAGCAGTAATATCAAATCTTGAATGAGATTTTCACTCTGCAGCAGAGTGTGTGCTGATATGAAACTTCCTGGCAGATTAAAACTGTGTGCCGGACCGACACTCAAACTTGGGACCTTTGCCTTTCGCGGGCAAGTACCCTACCAACTGAGCTACCATCTTGACAGCTTTACTTCCGCCAGTACCTCGTCTCCTACCTTCCAAACTTTACAGAAGCTCTCCTACAAACATTGCCCGCGAAAGCCAAATGCCCCGAGTTTGAGTCTTGGTCCGACACACAGTTTTAATCTGCCAGGAAGTTTCAATGTCAAATCTTTTTGGTCTTCATCCAGATCTGAAAGTTATTTCATAATTTTTACTGAGGAGTAAGTCATCAGTTGACATGGTGTTTTAAATAACTTATTTATTTATTTATTTATTGTCCTATGAATCAGTGCTGTACATTACATGCACATGGTGATGCACATACATACATTTAATGTTGGACATTGTGATAATTTGATGGCATTAAGTGATATGCCAAAAGTCCACACAAACATGAGCTTACATGCATATTTTTTGAGAAGTTATGGACACACAAATTTATGAACATACAAATTACATACTCAGTTACACATTTGTATTTTAGTGCTATATTCCTCTAACACATATACACAACAGTACCTGGTTGGATATTCTTTCTGCACTTAATTTGCTTAGTAGCAGATGATATAGATGCAAGATTTTTGCACATAGTTGCATTAATGTTTTACTCTTTACAAAATTCTTTGCTGCAATTTGATTCATGTTTCTTTCCACCCATGTTGAGTAGAAATTCACTTGCACTGTAGAAACAATGATCAAGTAGGAATGATTTTAATTTTTTATTAAATACAGTCAGGGACTTACTGTTTTTTTTTATTTCTGATGGCAGGCTATTATATATTTTAATGCCTTTGTTGAAGGGAGAGTTTTTAAACAGAGATGCACATTTCTTGAGCATGGAGTTTCATTTTCTGTCTAGTACCATAGTCATGGTATTAAATTTTGTAATATTACTTTTTACAAATTTGTGTAGTTCTAGTATATACAGGCTGCCAAGGGTAGGATGAGCCACTTTTGGAAGAGAGGTCTGCAGCTATCAGTCGGCTTTGCCTTGTTCGTTATTCTTATAGCTCTCTTTTGGGAGAGGAGAATGTTTGGGCTATGTGTAGAGTCTCCCCAGAATATAATACCATACTGCATTACACTGTGGGATTGTGCATAGTATGCTATGTGAACAGTTTCTGGGCTCGTGCAGTATGCAAGGATTCGTAGGGCATAGCACACTTGGTTTAGCTTGCTATTAGTTTTATTAATGTGTGTTTGCCATTTTAGATTATCCTGAATCCATAGGCCTAGAAATCTTGTTTCTGTATGTGTGGATATTTGGGAACCGTGTAATTTCATATCAGGCATAATTATATTTGGTCTCGAACCAATCACCAAGTTCATCTGTATTTCCATTTATGGCCTCTTTGAGTTCATGTTCATTTTTGCTTGTTATGAAGATACTGGTATCATCTGTGAAGAGTGTACTGGTGCTGGCGTTGATGTTTGACGGTAGGTCGTTTATGCACACAAGGAAGAGCACTGGTTCAAGTATTGAGCCTTTGGGCACACCTTGTGTAGTATTGCAATAGTCAGAGTAGTATGTTTCGATATGTCCTTGGTTGTTACGTTTTATTGACACTTTTTGTTTCCTTTTTGTCAGGTACGAGCCGAACCAGTTTAATGGCGTGCGTCTGATGCTGTATGACTCCAATTTGTTGAGAAGAATCTTGTGGTCTATGATATCAAATGTCTTAGACATATCTAGGAAGATCCGAACTGCTTTTTGTTTTTTGCCTAGAGCATCTAGGGTGGAGTGTAAATACTCATATGGCAGTTGTCATGGATTTCTTTTTTTTTTTTTTTTTTTCTTTCTTTTTTTTCCTGATACCATGCTGGGCATCAGATAGTATCTGGTTCTTATCAAGAACATTTATTAGTCTTTGGTGAAATCTCTCAAAAAGTTTAAGAAATACAGGTAACAGTGATATGGGTCTAATTTTCTGTGTTGAGTTTTTCACCTTTCTTAAAGTCTGGGATGACTTTAACCACTGTCACGGATTTCGGAAATGTACCTGCTATCAATGACGGGTTGTACACATTTGAGAGTGGGAGAGCTATTTTGTTTATACAGTTTTTGATGATAAAATCTGGGATGTCATTGATTCCAGATGAGAATTTATTCTTGAGGTACTTTGCACTTAGCACAATTTCTTCAGGAGTAGTTTCCCCAGAAGAATATAGATTCGACAGGAGTTGCTATTTTGTTTTGTCTGTTGGGTGAGGGTTTGTTGAAGCTTTGTCACAGATTTTTTACAATATTTTCATAGTAATTGTTGAAAATATTTGCAATTTCTTGTGGATTAGTAACTGGCGTCATTGTGGATCAGGATAGTGTTTTCATGTTTACGTAGCTTTTGATTTGCTCCATTCCTTATAATGTTCGACGCTGCCTTGGTTTTGTTTGAGGATGTTGCCACATAGTTGTCATTTGCTGTTTGCTTTGCTAGTGCTATGACTTTTTTAAAGGATTTTGACATATTGCTTGATATATCTTTCTTGAGATGGAGTGGGGTTGGTGCTGTTATTTTTTAGTTACTTCAACAGATCTCTCTGCAGGAAATCTTCATACCAGTTGTTATCCATGGCTTCTTATTGGGTTCTTTTGATGTGGTGCATTTGTTTATTGTTTATTTATTTATTTATTCCATGTGGTCTGATGGTGTCTCGAGAATGTATAGGTAAGGCAGTGTAAGGATTTCCAACTTTATGAAGATGGGTATGCAGGAGTCTCTGGGTTTGCTCCCAGTAAGAATCCTCATTGCTCTCTTCTGGATTCTGAATGTGTTCAGAGCAGTTGGAGAATTTCCCCAGAATATCACACCATATTTTAGGTGGGCTTGTATGTAAGCGTAGTATGCACTGGTTAATGTTTTCAGGCTAGCACATGATTTTAGTACACTCAATGCATAATCACCAGTACTGATTCTGGCACTTACCTTTCCTGTATATGTATTACATTTCAGGTGATCTTGAACCCTAAGACCCAGGATTTTGAAAACAGTGTCAGTATCTATTGGCAGGTTATTTACAGTGCCAAATGGCTGAGAGGAATTTGCATTTCTTGTTGTATGAACGTTCATGGAAGCTGTCTTTTTGGTGCTGATAGTTAATCTGTTGATTTTAGCCCAGTTGCTGAGTTGTTCAGTGGCCAAGTTCACAGCTTTTTGCACAGCCTCTGTATTCTCCCCTTTGAGGAGTACAGTTTTGTCATCAGCAAATATTATTGTTTTGTGTGCATTAACATTCAGGCTCAAGTCATTAATATACAGGAGGAAAAGTAGGGGTCCAATACTGAGCCCTGTGGAACACCTTGCTTTATAGTTTTATTACTTGGTAGTTTTTCGGTTATTGAGTTGCTTTGTCTATTAGTATATTTCATGCTGACACTCTGCATCCGATTGGTTAGGAATGTAGCAATCCAATTGTTTGCAATTCCTCTGATACCATAGTGTTCTATTTTTTCCAGCAATATCTTGTGGTCAATAGGGTCAAAAGCCTTTGACAGATCCAGAAATATGCCTGTTATAGGTTGTTTTCTATCTAACAGATCTAATAGCATATTTATGCAATCATATATTGTAGTTTCAGTAGATTTGTTGCTTCTGAACCCATGTTGAGCTAAACTTAGTAAATCTTTTTTTTTTCCCCCCGATGAAGTCCATCTTTTTTTTTTTTTTTGTACATTATTTTTTCAAAAACTTTAGAAAAGCAGGATGAGATTGAGATAGGCCTGTAGTTATTCATATCTTTATTATCATCTTTTTTGAAGACAGGAACTACTTTAGAAAATTTCAGAGCTTCAGGGAAGATACCTGCCTGGAAAGAACAGTCACAGAGGTGAGTTGAGTTAATGGCTCAGCAATTGAGTGTTCACAATTTTCCATTACAGCTGCTGGGATACCATCAATTCCAGCTGAATATGAATTTTTTAACTCTCTGAGGGCTTTTGCAACATCAATTTCAGTGATTTTGGTAATGAAAATTGACTCAGCACATGTGTCATACTTTTGGTTTGCTGTTTGGTAATTTGTGTTAGGATTATTTTGGACCAGTTTTTCAGCTCCGCTTGTATAGAAATTGTTGAAAGAGTTCACCACAACTTCGGGGTTAGATATAGATTCATTGTTGAGTTTGATTTCTATATTCATGAGTGAAGCTTTCATTTCCCCTCTTTCCCTTTTTATGATATTCCACATTGCTTTTACTATGTTGTTGGATTTGTTAATGTACTCATCATTTCGCATCCTTTTTGCTTGTCTTATCTCTCTTCTTATGATACATGTGTAGTATTTATAGTATTCTGTTAGTTGGGGGAAGTCACTACTTTGTTTACATAACATGTGGAGTATTCTTTTATGTTTGCATTTGTGTTTAAGAGAAAGGCAATATTGAAGTGATATTGAAATGTGTTTAGAAATGAATCCATTTTGTTGTCTGTATCGTCTGCTTCGTATACTTTGTTCCATTTTTCTGCAGCTAAGGAATCATTGAAGATTTTCATGTTTTCATTGCTGTAGTTCCTTACTTTAGTTGTGTATTTATTGTTGCAGTCTAAGGGAGAACATTTGTATGGTATAAGACTTGGCCACAGTGATCACCATAGCCTGTGTCCAGAGTTTGACTCTGTTGTAGGGACAGTTTACAAATATCTGGTCAAGTGTGATTTTGGTGTTTTTGCACCTTGTGGGGAATGTTACTGTGGGATTCAGACTGAATGAGTTAGTGAGATTCAGTAGGAATCCTTTCACACACCCCGTAGGCTGAAAAGCAACGTTGAAATGAAAATGCTGAAACTTTGTGATCCTGTTCACCTTTTTGAGTACAATATCTTAGCTGTAAATCAAAAGGTCAAACTATGGTAAATTCATCATAGTGTGCTATCAAAGTGGCCCATAAATCTTGTTGTACCAAATTTTGGCTATACTTTATTGCCTTCTATCTACTGAAAGAATAGCTTCCTGAAGCTGATACTTTAGTTATCTGCAACCTGTCAGCATGTCATAAAGTTCTGCAAGTGACATCCAGATTGCTCGAATAATAACTGAGTTATCTGAACTCACCTTGTCTGATCAGAAAAAGTTGTTTTTATTTTGAGGACCAGTTTAGTGTGAACAATGGAGTTTGGTAACATGGTTCAACAATCAGTCTGAAGCACACTGTTGTGTAGTGAAGAGTGTTCAGATATTGTGCGAGCCTTTTTAAATTATGTAAAGTGTGTTGTCATTACTGGATAAAAATCTTTTTTCGGTAAGTAAAATTTATTTCAAGATATGGGGTGACTCTTTTGAAATGTTTATCTTTTTCTGCTGTATTCTCAAGGAAGTTCCCATTATCTATGACTGTTTAATATTTTTCAGTTGGAAATATACATCACTTCTACTTGATCTAATATTGAAACAAATGGCAATTGGAAGCATAACTTTAATTGTAGTGTAAGGGATATCAACGAGGTTCCAGTACCACATGTCATTGGTCTAGCACATAATTCTGCATGTCATCTGAAGACACACATACATCAACAAGGCTTCATTCCAATCAAAGAATTTTCAGTAGAGCAACAGGAAATAATAAACCAAAGAAATGAGATATGTCTTACTGAAAATGCACAAAATATGCTTCCATCACAAAGCAATACTTGTGGACAAATATGACCTCCTACAAAAATCTAGTTGTAATCCTTTTGGTGCAAAGAACCATTCTGTTAAAAAGGGTTTACAGATTGTCAATGTGGAAACAGCAAAACAATTGCAGGCCGTGACTAAGAGCAATGTAAAACCTGGTCAGAAAATCTGTCCACCGTGCAGAAAACAATTTTTAGCATAGAAAGCAGAAAAGTCACAGTCAACTTCAAACCAGTCATAAGATGAAGCATATCCAAAAGTGTCAATAAATTCAAGTCTAACTGCATTTTGGGTATCCGCTCTAAAATTTCAGAGAGTATCAAAAAGAGATGTGAAAGGTTACGCAAAATGAAAAATAAGCAAAGCTCAAGAGGCAATTGCGAATAACATTGCTCCTGCTGGAGGATTCATCCCAAAAGATCTTCAAACGCCTAGTACAAGCAAGACATGTCCTGATTGTGAAGGTTATAAGCAGCTGATTAAAGAATTGAAAGAGAAGTTGTAATTGTCAAGGTAGCCTGAAAAATATCAAATACTGACATTAGTAACACAAAGCTGTACTATAAAAGAGACAATGCAAGAATTTGGTGTTTCAGAGAGGATGGTAAAAGCAGCTAGGAAGTTACAGGCAGAAAATTGTGTATTAGCTCTGCCAAAGAACAAGTGTGGCAGAATGATTCTAGATGGCATAAAAGAAAGGGTGGTAACATTTTTTCAGAATGAAGAATTTAGCTGAATTTGTCCAGGTAAAAAAGACTGTATACCAATTACAATAGAAGGCCAAAATGGTGCATCACTGTGGGTGCTGCAGGAACCCACCCAGTCTGTGTTTGCACTTAACAGCAAAATATGAAACTGATGCTTGCAAGCACTCCAATTAAAGAAGATTATAAGATTCTGATTGTTAAAATAGTGTGTGATTTGGAATCCAAAGTCTGCATGCTTCATCGCTGTGAAATCTGTCCTGAAGAGAACTACTGGAACAGTTTTTAGAAAGTAATTTTGAAGACAGTGATCCAGATGATACCACTGAGTTCAAACAGTGAGTGCACACTGATAGAGATACATCAGAAACCAAGCAGATGACCAACGAGCATTTTATTGAAGATCTGATTCCAAAAATTGACAAACTTTCCACTCACCATTATGTTGTAAAGTACCAGAGCAAGCACCTAAAATGCATAAAAGAAAGCTGTAAGCCAACTGAACTGATCATATTAATGGACTTTGCTGAAAATTATTCCTTCATTTCCACGATGCAGCTCAAGGTTTTCATTGGAATAACAGCCAAGCAACTTTACACCCATTTGTTGTGTACTTCAGAAATAACTTTGACATCAGCAGCATCAGCTACTGTATAATAAGTGACAGCCTGAAACAAGACGCAATCGCTGTACATGCTTTTATAATAAATGATAATCTGAGTCTCTGCCACCATCAAAACGACTTTTGCTACAAGCCATGGAAAATCTCCATGTGATGTAACTGGAGGAACTGTAAAGCACCTGGCAGCAAGAGCAAGCCTTCAAAGACCATCTGAAGGCCAGATTTTGAAACCAACTGATTTGTTTAAATACTTTACAGAGAATATCAGAGGAATTCAATTCATTTTTCTTTCAAAAGAAGAAATTGAAGCATTAAAAACTGAGCAGTAAGCAAGAGTAATAAATAGCTGCACTGGAACAAGAGAGAATCACCATTTTGTGCCATTAAATGAAAAGCAAGTTTGTATTAGAAGAGTATCCAATGAAACAAATTTTTGTGTGGCAAATGTTGACAAAAGTCAAACAACAGTTTCATTCAGAAATATTACAGCCTTACAACCGGGCCAATACATTGCCTGTATCTATGATGGAAAATGGTGGATTGGTAACATGTCAGAAGTTTCAGAAGAAGAAAATGATGTTTTAGTCAGTTTCAAGCACCCCAATGGACCTGCACATTCATTCTATTGGCCAGCTAGGCAAGATGTTTGTTGGATTCCAAACCAACACATTATTTCTGTCAATACAGCTTCATAAGCAACAAGAATGGGCCAACATTATAGCTTGATAGAATCAACTGCAATTGCTATTAGTAACAAATTTCAGAAAATGAATTAATAAGAAGTGAAATATTTGGCTTGGGAACCATAAAGAGTACGACTGGTGCATATATTTTTTAATGTAACATAAACATAAGTTTATTTGGTACGGCAAGATTTGTGGGCCACTCTGATAGCACACTATGATGAATTTACCATAGCTTGACCTTTTGTTTTACAGCTAAGATATTGTACCCAAAAAGTTTAACAAGATCACAAAGTTTCAGCACGAGACGTCTCTTAGATCCTGAGTAATAGTAAATCAAAGTTGATCATTTATTCATTTAAGTTGCAATGTCAAGAAATGTAATGTTATGAAAGTATAAGTTTATTTGTTCTTAAATGCAAAGTCTCCAAACTAAAAACAACTTGTTCTGATCAAACAAGGTGAGCTATTTTCAATGGTGCCGAGAAAAATCAAATTTGAGTGATACCTTTTGAGATATGACCTTTTGAAAGTGAACCAAAATTGAATGATTAAATTTTTTAGCACACACTGAACTTCCCTAACTCAGATATTATTTGAGCAATCTGGCTGCCACTTGCAGAGCTTTATGACATGTTGGCAGGCTGCAAATAAGTAAAGTATTAGCTTCAGAAAGTTACTCTTTCAGTAGGTACAAGGCAATAAAGTACAACCAAAATTTGGTACGACAAGATTTATGAGCCACTTTGATAGCGCACTATGATGAATTTACCATAGTTTGACCTTTTGTACTACAACTAAGCTATTGTACCCAAAAAGTTGAACAGGATCACAAAGTTTCAGCACGACAGGTCTCTCAGATCCTGAACAACGGTAAAACAAATTTGATCATTTATTCAATTCAGACACAATGACAAAAAACGAGCCTTTACGAAAAGGCGGCTAGTGGCCCCACTGTACTTATGAAGCTGTAGTTTGGCAGTGCTTCATGTAAAGTCTATATGTACATCCTGTAAATATTTAATCAAAATTGGAGATAGTCGAGTGGGGAGCTTGTCTAAATTTAGGCCACTTGACATGGAATGACCTGTAAGTAATTTTCAACAACCTTGTTTTTCCCTCAGGAACAGGAAAGGGATATATAGTAATATTTTCAAGGTAATGGCATTCTGATAATTTGGCTTTATGAAAATGTTGATATAAAGTGGTACTTATCTGCAGATGCTGCTACCAAAGCCATGTTGACAACTGTAGCTCTGGGAATTGCAAGGTTCATTGTACAATACATCATTTTGAAACTTTGAGCACACTGTGTAACGATTTCTGGTTGCGGAAAAGTTTTTCAGGCTAGAACAGTATCAGAGACAATTTCACACTGTGAATCATCCACACGCAGATGGTCTCAGAGTGCTTCAATAAAATGTTGGCAGATATGCTCTCAGTGTATATTTGTCAGACAGACACACTGGGACACTACACTGCCCAATGTTACATTCGCATACAACACACTGATGCATGACACTACAGGCTCACACAATTCTATCTGTTCCATGGTCGCTAGGCTGATACGACAATGATTTAACTGTTCCCATTTCAACTGGACAATACACAGGGTGACTACATAGAACACTTTATTGCCAGAACATAAGAAAGAGGACAGTTGGCTCACATGCAGAGCCTTGGCACACCAGAGAAACACTGAAAGTGCTACAATGTCCAGGAGACTTGGTGAGGATTTTTATGCATGGGGCTATATAAGAAAGTTATTAATGGTCTACTTTGGGTCATATCGTATCCTTTGTCATGTGTCAGACATCACATATGAAGTCCAAAATAATTTCCTTCATTAAGAAGACAAAATCATATGCAGAGAGGTTGTCCACATTATCTGTATGAAGCATTACTACATTTCTGAAACACAGATTGACGATGAGGGATTCTCATTCAAGAAAACTGGAGATGCACTTGACGATTGTGAAGCTTGAATGTAAGGGGCTACTTTTGATGCTCATCATAGGAAAACGATGTCACAACACAACCAGAACACAAGCATCTGCTATTGATGCCATAAAAATGGCAACTGACAAGAGCTATAAATATATCTGTATTCGGTTCCAATGGGAACTTCTGAAACAGCAAGACACTGTTTTTCCAGAAAGAGCAATGCCGCCAGCTATGCTGATGCACTGTGGCTTAGCATTTAGCATAGCCGGCTGGTGTGCTGCATGCCGCCAGTTGGAGCCTACCAACCCAATATTATTTGTCATATAGGAGTTATCAGTTCTGGAAGGTTCTCAAAAATTCTTATGTTTGTATATTCCGAAATATTTTATGTTTGTATAAATATGCGCACTCTCCACCCAGAAGTTCAATTCTGTTCTGTCTGTTGCCAGAATCTAATCTAATCTCTGTGTCCTGGTGTTTATAATAAACATGCTTTCAGTGCTAAGTACTGAAAGTCACTGACAACCCACCTTTCAAATTTAGAATTGATTCTGGTTACAACATGACAATATACATTTGGTATCAGGTATCACATACATACTTGCTATCAGAGAGGGAATATAAGAGATAAGTTTGGGAGGTTTAGCAACAGATAAGTTTTCTAAAAACAAATGAAAGATTTGATTTGATTTATGTGAAAAGGACTAGATATGTATCATTTCCTTTCACAGTGTTCTGCAAGAGTGCACCCAAGTCATTGACTTGAGGGGAAGATTTGAAACGCACAATAGTTTTGCAGTGAATGAAAAAATAGTTTTGAGACTTGACAAATGGCTTGAGATTCATCTACATTTATACTCTGCACCCTGCAAACCACTCTTAAGCGAATGGCAGAGGGTATTTCCCTTTCTACCATCTATTAAGGCTTCACATTCCATTCATGTATGGAGTGCAGAAGGGATGATTACTTAAGTGCCTTTGTGGGCACTGAAATTACATCTACGTACATACTCTGCAAACCACTATGAAGTGTGTGACAGAGTAATTAGACTAACAAAGAGATCGAGGGGCTGGTCACTACTTAGCTCAGTACAGCCCTGACGAAGGAACAAAGTTCCGAAAGCTAGAAATGTAAATTTTCTGTTCTGTTTTGTGTATCTATCGCCTGTACTGAGCTGAGGTAAGTACTGGCCAGCCCCTCTATCACTTTGTTAGTATTTGTTTCACATCTCTATGGGTCAATCCATTTAATATCACCCAATATGAATAAAATTTGTTGCAACATTTTTGATTTTCTTGATTTTTTTTATCATGACTTCCCTATAGGCAGGCATTCACAAAACACCGTTTTAAAAATTTTTATAAGTCGTTTTTTTTGTTCCTGGTAGCAATTTTTACAATGGCGGTTGGGCAAATTTTAGTGGAAATCGACATTTGCTGAAAGTTTAACTGTCAAGTTATTTTAAAAGATATCAGAATAATTCAAAAACCAGTGTGCTCAGCATGAAATGAACTTCAGGCATAATTTTTTTTTAATTTTTCTATCAAGCAAGAGAGTCACTCAAATTCTTTCTGTAAAGACTCTGAAAAAATTTATCAATCTTCACTTTTTAAGGCCTTCAGTTTTCATTAAGGAAGAGTGTCTCACTAATAATATGTAATCTCTGTGTTGTGTACTTACATAACCACCTGCAGTGAAAGTTGCAGTCCTGAGAATGCACTCCTGTTTTTTCTAGAGCTTTTCAAAAATGGCCAAAACCCTTCTAATGTCAATTTTCGCTGGTCAATATCTAAAAAGGGACTGAATGAAAACAAGTGAAAATTTTACAAAATGTTCTTTATTCTCATGTGAATAACTCATAAAAACTTATGACTGAGACTCAACTACATCGAGAGTAATAGAGCAGCAAATTCCAGTAAAAACGCTATCCCTCTACATACTCATGCAGTGCCAATTCAGCAAACAAGGGCTTCAAATTATTACAGTTGACATTGGCCAAATGATGTTTAAATCATTACATGCAATAAATGATCAAATATTTCTACTTTTAAATAACTATGGGCAGAGATAACAATTGGTAAGAGTTTTAATTCTTAAAATTAACGGTACATTTGTTGTACTACACTTGCGTACAGTATATACATAATAATGTTTCTCCATGTATACAGATTTCAAACTTCAGTTGTAACTACTTGCCAGCTGCAATTTTCATTAGGGAGTTCAACAAGCACCATATTTCATTGCATAGTTTATCAGTTATGTTGTGTGTTCTACCAGACACTGTTGTGAGTTCCAGTGGAGTCAGCTTTCATACTATTTTATTTGCAGGCACCCAAGCAGTGTCATTTTTGGAAAGCTTAAAGGCAGTTCTTGTACCAGAAGGGTGATAGAAATGCACTAAAACATCACTGTTATCTTCACTTTTTTCTTCAATTTTTCCAAGCCACCACTTCTCATCATACATACAAACAACAAAATCGTTATTTGTAAAAGATGATACATTTGTAAAAAGTATTGAAGTTTGATGATCGTCAAAGTTGGAGCCTTTGGAAGTAACAAAACTTCTTATTTGATTGTCACTTATGGGAATATATCTCTGATAGCTTCTTGTTCCTTTCAATGGTGAACAACAATCACATCTCTCAGTCAGCTTTGTTTCAATTTGTTCAATTTCAGTTGAAGAAACAAATATATATCTAATTCAAGTAATATTATGTTGACAGTATTTGAAAAAATCGTTTGGAGTCAGGATCCGTTCTGTGTAAGGTCTTTGAAGGGAAGCTCATGTAACTTCTCTTTTTGTTGTTCCGCCTATCTCATCGCAAGAATTCTTTTTGTGTGATGAGGCAAAGAAATTCCACTCTGCTAGTAAACCAAAATCATTTTTGTGTTGGCAGACATTAATGAAGTTTTCTTATTTTTGTACTGGCTGCTTGCGCCATCACTAAAGTTGATTATCTCTTCAACATTACGTATGATATTCTTAATTTCTCTAATGAGGTGATGTTGAAATGCATACACAGTCGTGGTATTATGTTCTAGGTGGTCACTAATTACACAAATAGATGTGCAACACACATTGCCTTCTTTTTTAAAGTAGATGACAAACGGATGCTCGTGCATTAGTCCAGTGAAAACTTTGAATTTCATCCTGTACTATAAATGTATAGTTTTCTGCAAAATCACCAATCACTAAACAGAGGAATTCTTTCAGGTTTTCTTTCGTTTCTTTAAAATATTGAGCTTGAGCTTTTGAGAAAAAGTGATGGGATTTTAAAAGCACCAGCTTATCGACAAGAGACTGTAAAAATTCCTCACTGGGCATTACCTGTGTTATAAGCTCAACTCTATCAGTTTGTACCCATTGTTTGAAAACTACTTCATCAGACAAGATGTCAAGTTCATTTTTTAAGATATGAAGTAGGGTATCTGGTCCAGGACATCCTGCACATATGTCAAGCATACATTTTTCAATATCACATACCATGAAAGCTACCAGGTCTTTATAATTTGCATTAAGCTTTGCTCCTTCCATCATAACCTTTGTGTTTTGATGATGCTTGCAAACGCATACAATATGAGTTCCTGATGAACCTGGAAGAACACACCACTTTGGTCGTAGAACAAAAAACATAGAGCAACCAATTTTGCTATCTGGGTATTTTTGTTTATAGAGGCTGTAGAGCTCATTCAGTGAGAGAAGAATTAATCTTTCCTGCTTCTGCACCTTAACATTGTCCATCACAGTTGAAACACATTCCTTTTTACCAGGACACAAGCGACTATTGTCATCATCCTCATAAAACTCTTTAACACTATTAATAACATCACTTATTTTGTTGGAACTTTGTCTTTTCGAAAGATGTGGTAAGATACCTTGATGCATAAGTAGCTGCCTAGTATTCAGGTGCACCAAATTCCTTGATTATTTTTTTTCCTTTGATCATGAGATTGGCAAGAGGCTAATTATCTTAATTTTGTCATCTTTACTGGAAACTTTGAATTTTTCTTTCATTTTGGTAATAAGTATATCATACTCACTTTGCACATTTTCTGTACTATTTCCATTCTGAGCATCAAACTCATTATGGAAAGATTCTTCCAATTTTCGATGGTAGCACTTCTAATTTTATCAGTTTTTCTTTGTAAACCTGATAGTCGGTGATCTTTGTTATTTTATGTAAAGGAGATAATTCCAAAGTTTCACAGATTGATTCTACTTGATAAGGATCATCCTCAACCAATTCAAAAGGCCCAGAAAGAAATTCAGAATCATTCTCAACACTAATTGCCACTTTTTCAGCTGGTTTATTTACAAATATTCTTGATGCGCAAGTTGGACATAGAGCTTGTCCAGGAAGTAGGTTAATATCCACATTTTTTTTGTTTAGGTATTCAACTAGTATTTTACGCAAACCATTTTTACTGGCTTTTTGTGAGTACCAAAAGGGTCACAACACTTTTTACCAAAAATGTGGCTGTATTTGTCTAAATATTTATCTTTGTGGTAATAACAAATATTGGAAATTTCTTTCGAAATTCTTAATTTTAACAAACATTGTTCTTCAGCTGGCAAGTCACTCACTTTTATTAATTCTTGATGCACTTTCTTCTTGTAGTGTTGTTTATGGTACTGTGTTCACTTATTAGTTCACCCACAAAACAACTCATCTCAATACTTGAAAAATCTACTATTCCTGAAAACAGTTGAAGATGGGAGACTTCAGATCTACACTTGCAAAACTCTTATTCACTTGTTTATTGTCTTGGGTCCCGCAAAGAAACTAACATGAAAAGTAACTCCAATGGAATTCACAAAGTGTCTGGTAGAACACACAACATAACTGAAACTATGCAATGAAATATCGTGTTTAACTCCCTAATGAAAATTGCAGCTGGCAAGTAGTTACAACTGAAGTTTTAAATCTGTATACATGGAGAAACATTATTGTGTATATACTGTATGCAAGTGTAGTACAACAAATGTACCGTTAATTTTAAGAATTAAAACTCTTACCAATTGTTATCTCTGTCCATTGTTATTTAAAAGTAGAAATATTTGATCATTTATTGCATGTAATGATGTAAACATCATTTGACCAATTCAATTGAAATAATTTCATGCTCTTGTTTGCTAAATTGGCACTGCATGAGCATGCAGAGAGGTAGCGTTTTTACTGGAATTTGCTGCTGTATTACTCTCGATGTAATTGAGTCTCAGTCATAATTTTTTTATGAGTTGTTCCCATGATAATAAAGAACATTTCGTAAAATTTTCCACTTGTTTTCATTCAGTCCCTTTTTAGATATTGACCAGCGAAAATTGACATTAGAAGGGTTTTGGCCATTTTTGAAAAGCTCTAGAAAAAACAGGAGTGCATTCTCAGGACTGCAACTTTTACTGCCGGTAGTTATGTAAGTACACAACACAGAGATAACATATTATTAGTGAGTCTCTCTTCCTTCATGAAAATTGAAGGCCTTAAAAAGTGAAGATTGATAAATTTTTTCAGAGTCTTTACAGAAAGAGTTTGAGTGACTCTATTGCAAGAATGAAGTTCATTTCATGCTGAGCACACTGGTTTTTGAATTATTCTATCTTTTAAAATAACATGGCAATTAAACTTTCAGCAAATGTCGATTTCCAATAAAATTTGCCCAACCGCCATTGTAAAAATTGCTGCCAGGAACAAAAACAACGACTTATAAAAAAGTTTTAAAACAGTGTTTTGTGAATGCCTGCCTATAGGGAAGTCATGATTTAAAAAAAAAATCAAGAAAATCAAAAATGTTGAGCAACATCACCTGGGTAATTTGAAATGGATTGACCCCTATATGAGATATTCCATTAATCATTTAGAGTAATTAGACTAATCTTTGCTTCATTGTCCCCAAACTACACTTGCTACTAGCCAATAATTATTACTTTTTCTGCCCTGCTTTGAGCCCAGGCTAAATTAGTGCATTGTTCTCCTTAGTGGTTCAGGATGTGATTTTCGTTTGAGAAGACTTTTCTGTGGAGGGCAATTAGCTTCCCTGCCCCTCCCTGTCTATACCTTTGTGTTCTTCAAAACTTGACTACTGGTACATCTTCAATTTAATACTTCAGTTGCAGCTTCTGGGTCTGTCCATGCAAAACCAACCAATGTAAAGTAATTTATTAACAGAATATATCTGAAAAACTTTACAAGTATCTTAGATCAGCCCATTTCGGCAGCTTATATAGGATTTTATTTAATTAGTAAAGTCTCAAGGCTGATTTATTTGTTATTTGCTATCTCCTGTTATTCCGTTACCGAAAAAAGTATGAAATGAATTTTTCAGGGTCAATGCAATTTTATAGAATCCTGAGAAAAGGTATGCAAATACAGATTTATGAGATGGATAAAAGTCTCACTGCAGAGAAAAAAAATATTCTTTGCAAACAATATTTTGTAGTGGTAACGGACTGACAAACATGCAGTAACGGAATGATATAAATGGAGTAATGGAATGACAATAATTTATAATTGAATTTGACTGACATTGCTTAAGATGATGTAGGTCAAATACATTTATATGTTGGCTATACTGTTGGTAAAAATTGGAAGGAAAATGAGAAAATCTCACAAACGAAGAATGTCCTTTTCCAAGAGAAGAAACTTACATTCAGTGAGTCTGAAGAGTAAATGCTGAAAGGTGTGTTAATAAGCTTCTTTAGTGAAGATTACAATTGAATGACTAAATGGCTGCATACTACAAGGGTAAGTCAATTAATATCTGCAATTTAGTTATATTTTTGTTTATTTTGGCAGTACTGTTGTTTTACTTTGATGACGCATGCTTTGTTTATTTGTTGTTATATTTTTGCAATTTTCAAGCTGCTACATTAGTTTCATTATCACTGCCATGCTGTTTATCATGGCTACTCTGCTGTCTATTTGCACCTAAGAAGAGCAATGTTCAGTGACCCGTTTTTTGTATCCGGAGCCGAAATTCATCGAAGACTTTCAGTACAGTACGGGAACAGTGTTTTGCCACAACGGAGTGTCTACGAATGGATTGAGAAATTCCAAAATGGTCACACAAGTGTTATGCGCGATGAAGGAGCCAGTCGACTGTTCACTGCCACAAATGAAGAAACCATTGAGAGTTCACGTGAAATGATTCTCTTAGACAGACGATTAGCTATTGACAAAGTGGCACATTGTCTGCAATTTAGTCACTGTTCTGCCTACGAAATCATCCACAACAGACTTTGGTTTCGTAAAGTTTGTGCAAGATGTGTCTCAAAACAACTCATACAGTTGCATAAACAAAGGTGCTTGGACATCTGCAAAAAACACTTAGATCACTATGGTAACAAAGGGGGCAAGACAGGATCATTACTGGTGACGAAACATGGATCCATCATAATGAGCCGGAGACTAAACGGCAGAGCGTGGAATGGAAACATGCAAATTCGCCATGCAAGGTAAAGTTCAAGACCCAACCGTCCACAGGAAAACTTATGCTTACAGTTTTTGGGACGCGCAAGGTCCAGTACTGGAACATTATGGGGAAAGGAGCACAACAAACTGTGTACATTACAGTGAGATGCTTACTGCCAAAAGGCATTGTGTTGTTGCACGACAATACCCGTCCATATTCTGCTACACACACTGTTGAAATGCTCCAGAATCTCAAATTTGAAGTACTGGATCATCCTCCAAATTGTCCTGATCTTGCCCCTTCTGACTATGACTTGTTTGGTCCACTCAAACAGGCATTATGGGGCCATCGATTTGCCTCGGACGAAGCAGTGAAGAAGCGGTGCATTTCTGGCTTGCGGCTCAACCAAGAACATTCTTTTATGAAGGGATCAGGAAGCTTATACAACAATGGACCTAGAGCGTTGATACGCAAGGAGACTGTGCCGAAAAATGATGTACTTGTAAGTTTCCTATTTGATTACAATAAAATTTTATAACTACTTTGCGGATAATAATTGCCTTATCCTCGTACCTGTAGAATGGAGTTAATTAATTTGATAAACAGTATTTCTTCTTCCATAGCCTATGCTGTCTATGGGAAGCAACAGCAATGCCGAATTATAAGAAAACCTCAACATTGCCTATAGAAAAACAATTTACTGGTTTCCTATGTACTGCAACAGAATGTTGATCATCTTCAAAGGTCACTATGTATTATACTTAAATAATAGAGACATTTTTATGTTTTGTGTTGCTAGAAGATCACTATATTGCAAAGAATTTTTTATTTAAAATAGATATTGGCTTATTTCTAACAATTACAGTGTTTTCACAATTATTCTCAAACAAGATATTTCATTTTTACAATTGTTATCATGTCTCTCACATCAGCTGAGAAAAAGAGAGAATACTGGAAATGACTCCAGGAGAAAGGGTTAAGTGATGATATTAAGGAGAAGGACAGGGAAAAGAAAAGGCTGAAACGGCAAAGTTTAACTCCTGCTCAACTTAAGAAGGAAAGAAAGAAATATAGACTTAAACCAAGAAAATTCAGAAATGAAGTTAGAGCCAACAATGAAGGCAATGGTGGTGATGCTTGTGTCATGTACACAAATAGTCCATATAAATTTCCCACTACATTAAGGAAAGCAGTTAAACGTCTGGAAACTTTTTTTTTACCTAGAAGTGCAAGAAAGTGCAAGGAAGTAGTCTTGGAATTAGCTGCTGCTCATGGAGTTTTAGTAAGCGAACAACAGGTGAAAAATCAGATTCAATGCCTACATCCAGGCACAGAAGAAGCTGCTGCAACTTTTTATGTTCGAGATGACATTTCATGGAAAAATCCTGGATTGGAAGATTATGTGATAATGAAAAATAAGGAAGGTGGAAAAACCAAAGTCCAAGAGAGACATGAACATGACCTTGAATGAAGCCTGTACTATATATCAAGAGGAATTCCCTGGCATGACAACAAAATTGTCCAAGTTATGTGCACTGAGATCAAAGTTTGTGTGCATCTTACAGGATACACCGCACAATGTGTGTCTCTGTTGCTACAACAAGAATTTAAAGATACTTTTGAAATTCATACACGAGATTGTTTCACAAGCCAAAGCCACATTTTCTGACTTCATTAGCACAACAGTCTGCAATCAAGAGAAAGACGTTTGCATGACGACAAAATGTGAAAAGTGTGCAAATGTATCTTTGAAAGATAAATAGTATTTGGATGAGAACTTAATGAAGAAGCTGATCAAATGGACCCAATGGCAAACAGTGAACCAGGGAATCACTCTGGAAGATATTCATGGTACTGTTGGTCGGAGTCTTGACGCTCTTTCAAACATGCTACCCTAATTCTTACAAAATACATTTATTAAAAGACAACAATCAATTTTTTTTGGAAGGAAAAGGAATTCAGCAAACAAGAAGAACATCTTGGTGCAAGTAGATTTTGCAGAAAATTATATTGTTCAACTGCAGAATGAAATCCGTGCCCATTGATCAAAACAACAAATCACTTTGTTTACAGCATATGTTTGGGACTCACAAAATGATAGATATTCTTGTGCTGTTGTAGTGATAAATTTGATCATAATTAATATTTAGTGCTTGCTTTCATAAGTAAAATTGTAGAGCACATTATATTCACGAACCCAGAGGTAGGCTCTGCCACATTCATGAGCAGCCAGTCAATTCAAGCAGAGTTTTCTGTTTGCCGACTTTACATTTTTCAGAGAACACTGTAGAATAAATATTTCATGGAATTTCTTTGCCATGCCAAAGGTGTTGTGGACAGGATTGGTGGAACTGTAAAGTAACGCAGTCTGGAATATCTGCTAAGCCAGAAACACATACTATCTGGTGCTCAGGACTTTGCAAAAGTCGCACGTGAAAGATGTTGTAGCAGTAACATTTTTACTATCTATGCCTTGCAAACTGCAGAGAATACAGAGGAATTAGATCAAATGTGGATGGGAATAGTTGCAACAGAGCAGACAAAAACCATCCATGCTGTTACACCTATTGCTCCAGTACCAGCATTACCCGCCCTCTCCCCAGAGGTTTGTGCACAATTTCAAAAGGCGATCTTCAGCCAAATAAAATTCACAAGAACTGATCATACAGCTTTGCATCAAGGAGATTTTGCTCTGGTTTCTAGCAGCACCTACTATAGATCATAGGAATAAATACTACTTTCTCTACCCAATCAGCAGTGCAGAATAAAACTGGTAATTTCCAAGTGAAAGTGTCATTACATCACCATAGATTTATTTATTTTGTTAGTAAAATATTAGTTTCATGCAATTATCTTCTATGTTATTTTGTTATCCGTTTATTCCTCTTCACAATATAATTTTTGTGAATTTTTATAGGAAATGGACAAGCTGAATTATTGTTGCATTACAAATGAGAACAATATGCATGTCTGAATTGAGCCATTCTTCTTTTTCTTTTATTTAAAAAGTCTCATTGTATGAATTATTAAATTGAGTTCCTTTGCTTATGTACACACATAAATCCTTGTTCCACAGATAATGAATACGACATTTCGTTTCATAAGGATGTGGAATGTGTCACTTTAACAAATGCATAAAACAATACTAATTTTTTTGTCTTTTAACATGATTTTTGGTCTTTTCTATCCTTAATGTGTAAAAACAATCACTGAGTTTAATTTTGTTAGTCATAGAACTACCCTGAAGATATTTTAACATACACCACAACAAGACTACAAATAATTTACTTAATTATACCTCCTTTTCACCAATACATTCATGTTCATCAGTATTATTAATTAAACAATGATGCAGTTGTTATTTAACAACATGTTATCTGAGGGACTTGAAAGAGAAATTTTTTTACTCATCTTCAACAAGAAAGGTGTTATGGTCATCCACAATCAATCTTACTCTAGTCTGAGATTATGCATTGCATATTTCTTGTAAATGAAATAACCTAGTTCTCTCAAGCAATAATAACATAATTTATGTAACATGCTCTTTTCCAATACAATCTGAGGCTACTAATAGATCTTTGCCTGATTGTCTGTATGTTCTTTCAGTGGTTGCCCAAGGATTTAATTTACAAAGAATGAAGCTGTTTTTATTACAATCAATTTATCTGGCCTTCTCAGTTATGAAAAAGAAAGAGCTGCTCTACAATGATGTATAAATAAAAGGTTTACTTCTTTTTCATCTCTGGATTGCATAGCACAAATGTCACCCACCATGTATTGTCATAGGCACAAGGAGCACCGAAGTCAGTACTTGTACTACAACATGTGGCTTTCAACACTTATTTGGGCGATTAAGCTATTTAAATCATGGCACGGCAGTTTTCTGCCACTTTATCCCCTAAGTATATGTGCTTAATGAGCATATACATGCACAGAGCCAATTCCCCCCCCCTACAGAGAGAGAGAGAGTGTGTGTGTGTGTGTGTGTGTGTGTGTGTGTGTGTGTGTGTGTGTGTGTTATACGGCATAGTTTAGTACAATGATTTTGGATACAATGAAGAGTGCTTAATTCATACTCAATAACTTCATTTTAACAATAGTTTAATGAACCAGCTTGCAAACCAAGTGCAGTTGAGATATAGTCACACGAATGGAAGTACGCTAAAATAAAATCTTATGTTCCCTGAAATTCGGCACACACATTAACAAATCGTGTACGACTAACAGTATTTCAAAGCAAAAAAAGGTAACCAATTTTGAAAGTCTTAAAATTTAAAAAAGGTTCTGGCATATTATCGAATTTAATCAAGTAGTAGGCCTACTTACTTCCAAAGCCTACCTTAAACTGAATAAAACAGTACAAATTTAGGGTCAGTACATCATATAGGCCTACTTTTTGAGATATGGTCATTTTATGGTTCCCAACGTGGCAAAAATCGCACAATTTCGTGAACTTTAAAAATCAGAAACTCAAAAACGAAGTATTCAAAACGTTTTTAATTTTGGATTTTATGTTAGGACTACTTTGATGAATACAATACGACAACAAAAATTACAAAATTCTAAATTATCAAGGCTCAAGTTTATTTTTATTGGTTTATTTCACGCGCAGTGATACTTCCGTGCCACCCTCAGATACGGCGCAAAATTTTAATTATCTCAAAATGTAGACTTTATCTACCGGCAGCATTTTATATTTTAACATCTAAAATACTGGTACCTGGCTGCTAATCTTCACAAAGCATCTGTAAATTTCTGCATTTTGCACATTACAATCTTGAATGGGTCCATGATTTTTTCAATCTACGGACAAACTGACGACTATATGAAACACGCGTATTTTCGTAAGATTCGTCTAATATACATACAGGTATGCCTAAAAATTATATAACAAACTATGTGTCCTCTATTTTTAAGTGCACCTGCGACCTACCAAATCACAGAGGAATTCTTTCTACCATTACCGATAACCAAATGTAATGATATAAAACTACAAACATGCAGTCCCATCTTGCCCTTTCAACAATGGGCAAACATGACATGTTATTTTATATCGTATTAAGAAACTAAGCAGAAATAGTAGTATTCAAATTTAAAATAATAATAATAAAGGTCTATTGTTGCCGCAAACTCACTTTTCATGGTGCTGTGGGTTAAACAACGATGTTTGGGTAGCGCGATCCACTTTACCACCACAGTGTGTAAACAATCTTCTTCTTCTTTCAACACTGAAGTGCTGACAAAGATGCTTATTAGTAATTCAACTGCAGCACTTATTCACAGATATACATAAACCCTAAAAATATTATTTGCGGTTGCTTCAAAAGTTCAAAGAATGCTACTGACAGTTTGAAACAAATGTCTTTTTTCGACGTACACCAAATTGATGTTAGTATGTATATTCTCAAGTGAAACTAATACATAGAATACTGATTGTTGGCGCATTCATTTCATTAATTAAAATGATGAATAAATGCAACGCAAGATGTGTGTCGATTGCTGTTAAATCACGATAACATTTATTACATCATTTCAAATTTCCGTTGACGCTATAGAGGATTAATCGTTTTAAACGTTTCCGTAAATTAAAAAACGATGCCTTTTATTTCATTGCTTTCAGTTTTTTGCTGTATACTCAAACACTGACACTGAAATACACACGTTCCACATCATTACGAAGTGTCGTATTCATGATCTATGGAACAAGTATTAATCTAATCTAATCTAATCTAATCTAAAATAGTGTTACCGGTACGGTATGTATTATTGGGAGACACATGACCCAACAGGGGGTTCTTGGACATTTTTAATGTAGGCGTATGTGTCACATCTGATGTGCGAAACCATCCAACTCAAAAAAGGGAAAGAAATTTCTACAAAGCCTAATAGCTAGAATCTCGTCATCCCCGTAATGTACCGAAGCAAGCATAGATCCATGAAGCTCGCTATACAAGATGTAAGTTAAGACTAGGAGAGGAACTGTTCACATGACTAGCGAGAGCTCATCACCAGATAGTAGTTATGACAAGAAAATGTCGGATATGATACACAACTTGATATTCACTTTTGACACAAAACACTTTGAGGAAATTTCTAGTAAAATTAAACGTGTAAACTTTGTGCCATCTTTTACCAAAAGCCTTTTTTACTGATTATTAAGTTTAATCGTGAGCACTTTTTAGATATATTAGTGCAACTGCAAATCCACTGCGGTGCAGAATTGTAGGCATACATTGTAAACACAAAGCAAATACTGTGTTATTAGCTTAGTCAGTGGATGATTTTCGATCTTTGGGAACTAGGTGAATGACTGTAGATTTAAAAATTTTTTTCTACTTAATGTTGTTGTTGTTGTTGTTGTTGTTGTTGCGGTCTTCAGCCCTGAGACTGGTTTGATGCAGCTCTTCGTGCTACTCTATCCTGTGCAAGCTTCTTCATCGTTCTGAATCTGCTTAGTGTATTCATCTCTTGGTCTCCCTCTACGATTTTTACCCTCCACGCTGCCCTCCAATACCAAATTGGTGATCCCTTGATGCCTCAGAACATGTCCTACCAACCGATCCCTTCTTCTGGTCAAGTTGTGCCACAAACTTATCTTCTTCCCAATCCTTTTCAGTACTTCCTCATTATTTATGTGATCTACCCATCTAATCTTCAGCATTCTTCTGTAGCACCACATTTCGAAAGCTTCTATTCTCTTCTTGTCCAAACTATTTATCGCCCATGTTTCACTTCCATACATGGCTACACTCCATACAAATACTTTCAGAAATGACTTCCTGACACTTAAATCTATACTCGATGTTAACAAATTTCTCTTCTTCAGAAACGCTTTCCTTGCCATTGCCAGTCTACAATTTATATCCTCTCTACTTCGACCATCATCAGTTATTTTGCTCCCCAAATAGCAAAACTCCTTTACTACTTTAAGTGTCTCATTTCCTAATCTAATCCCTTCAACATCACCCGACTTAATTCGACTACATTCCATTATCCTCGTTTTGCTTTTGTTGATGTTCATCTTATATCCTTCTTTCAAGACACTGTCCATTCCATTCAACTGCTCTTCCAAGTCCTTTGCTGTCTCTGTCAGAATTACAATGTCATTGGCGAACCTCAAAGTTTTTGTTTCTTCTCCGTGGATTTTAATACCTACTGCGAAATTTTCTTTTGTTTCCTTTACTGCTTGCTCAATATACAGATTGAATAAAATCAGGAAGAGGCGACAACCCTGTCTTACTCCCTTCCCGACCACTGCTTCCCTTTCATGTCCCTCAACTCTTATAACTGCCATCTGGTTTCTGTACAAATTGTAAATAGCCTTTCGCTCCCTGTATTTTACTCCTGCCACCTTTAGAATTTGAAAGAGAGTATTCCAGTCAACATTGTCAAAAGCTTTCTCTAAGTCTACAAATGCTCCTTAATTTCCCACATTTTTGCAGTTTCTTCAGTTTTAATCTACAGGTCATAACCGATAGATTGTGATCAGAGTCCACATCTGCCCCTGGAAATGTCTTACAATTTAAAACCTGGTTCCGAAATCTCTGCCTTACCATTATATAATCTATCTGATACCTTTTAGTATCTCCAGAGTTCTTCCATGTATACAACCTTCTTTCATGATTCTTAAACCAAGTGTTAGCTATGATTAAGTTGTGCTCTGTGCAAAATTCTACCAGGCGGCATCCTCTTTCATTTCTTAGCCCCAATCCATATTCACCTACTATGTTTCCTTCTCTCCCTTTTCGTGCACTCGAATTCCAGTCACCCATGACTATTAAATTTTAATCTCCCTTCACTATCTGAATAATTTCTTTTATTTCATCATACATTTCTTCAATTTCTTCGTCATCTGCAGAGCTAGTTGGCATATAAACTTGTACTACAGTAGTAGGTGTGGGCTTCGTATGTATCTTGGCCACAATAATGCGTTCACTATGCTGTTTGTAGTAGCTTACCCGCATTCCTATTTTCCTATTGATTATTAAACCGACTCCTGCATTACCCCTATTTGATTTTGTGTTTATAACCCTGCAGCCACCTGACCAGAAGTCTTGTTCCTCCTGCCACCGAACTTCACTAATTCCCACTATATCTAACTTTAACCTATCCATTTCCCTTTTTAATTTTTCTAACCTACCTGCCCGATTAAGGGATCTGACATTCCACACTCCGATTCATAGAACGCCAGTTTTCTTTCTCCTGGTAACGACATCCTCTTGAGTAGTTCCCAACCGGAGATCCGAATGGGGGACTATTTTACCTCTGGAATATTTTATCCAAGATGACGCCATCACATCATTTAATTATACAGTAATGCTGCATGCCCTCGGGAAAAATTGTGGCCGTAGTTTCCCCTTGCTTTCAGTTGTTCGCAGTACCAGCATGGCAAAGCCGTTTTGGTTATTGTTACAAGGCCAGATCAGTCAATAATCCAGACTGTTGCCCTTGCAACTACTGAAAAGGCTGCTGCCCCTCTTCAGGAACCACACGTTTGTCTGGCCTCTCAACAGATACCCCTCCGTTGTGGTTGCACCTACGGTTCGGCTATCTGTATCGCTGAGGCAGGCAAGCCTCCCCACCAACGGCAAGGTCCATGGTTCATTAATATTACTACAAAAGTACAACAGCTCATCAAAGCACTGACTTTGTAGTGAATCCAAACCATAACTGAATTATACTGAGAGTTACTGCACCTGATACATACAAAGAAACATATCAGGTAGGCCCTAATATGAGGTGCAGGAAACAGTTTGCTCTGCAATCCTAATACACAAATTTTATCTTGTGCATAGAGTTGAGAGTATGTTGAATCAAAGTTTTCGACCACCAAAACCTTTAGAAAAAACTTTTTGTGGCCAAAGAACCAAGAAAGTTATCAAAGTGGTAGAGCATGAAATTTCATGTTATAATAGCATCTAGTTTTTCTCTTTTAGGCACTATTACGCGTTCATGTCCCTGAAAACTAAAGTAATTCCATTTGGTGCTCTTTTTCTAAAAAAAAAAAAAAAAAAAAAAAACCACCCTCAAAGCTATTCAATGAAATGAAATGAAATGAAATGTCCCGTGGGTAGACAGCTTTCTAATGGAAACATGTGTTTACCTTTTTAATTTTCTTCTTTCATGTATATTTTTAATCACTGTTATCTATGCCTTAATTGGTAAGAGTGGGTTCCTAAAATAAAAAACAATTGCTTAGTAATGACCAGTATGTATTTATGTATGAGTTATACAAAATTTTGTACAAATGAACAAATAAAAGGTGCATGACAATATTAAAAAACACATTTTAAATATCAGGGATTCACATTTATCAAATTTCAATTCCATCAGTGACGTTTGGGAGATGGTAGCAGGTCCCAGTCCAGCATCTGACCTACAGAGTCCATTGTGGCATCTTCACCAAATTCCTCATCCTGAAACACATCTTTAATTTCTTCCTCATCCTCGTATAGTTTAATTTCTGGGGTGTTGTCACAAGATATGACACAATGGTGTTTGCATGTAAAGGAGCAGTTCAGTCCTGATTTGCGACATTCACGTACTACTGTGCACCCCGTTCTGCAAACGCATAAAATCATCTTCAGTTGTGTGTGGTGTCACTACTTTTGTCATGTCATGGGAAACAAGCGAGATACATTTTTTTTCCAGCCCCCTGCCATGGATCAGTTTTATACCCCAATCAAGATTGCACTTGATGGTAGGATCATACAATCTGAAAACCTACGTCCATGAGTTAAACTGCCTTTCACTTTCATTGTCTTCATTAAAGTGTGCTATATTGTCATATCAGACTGTATGCCACACCAAGATCTATCACTTCACCGAATGGTGAAATAGCCTTCAGTTGTAAATTTGTTGAATTCAGCAGCATCCGTTCAGTCCTCCGAAGTGAGCATCTCTTGTAAGTAACAATCAGCACTTATAGCATACAAGAAATGACCAGCAACATGAAAGTATGGTAGCATTTTCTTAATGGTATTTAAATGCAGATTCCAGTTTCCAGTACACTCAGCCTCAATGAACTGTTTTGTGAATGTAACCTGATAATATTGCACCCATAATTTAGCTGTTTTTCCTTTTGCTTCAATGCTGAAAATCGCATTTTCTAACTTGACTATCTCACATATGTAATCTCCATTTTCATGAAATTTGAATATTGATGATCTGTTATGAGGAAGCCACAATTCCTCAATAATTTTCATTTAACCTTCTTTGAACTCAGTCTCTTGAAAGATATAACATGAAAATACCACGTGAACCAGTGTATGAGCTCTTACTGCTTGAGCATATGCATGCCCACTCAAAACCTTATTCAAACTGTTTTCAGCAAGTCTCTCAAGCCACTTCCCATCATTGTTATACCAATGCACCCCAAGAAGGACATTAAAAGGTGAAACCCACCTAGTTATACAATGGCCTGTAATAAATCAATGCCTTCGCTTCTTACAATATCCATCGCCTTCAGATAAAGTGGATGATCGAAATTGACAAAACCCCACCTTGGACCATGTTTTATGGATCTTTTCAATGCTGTTAGAAGACATGTATATATCAAATCATACGAAGGTGGAGGATAATTTAAGAATGGGAGGCACATTATTTTTTAACAAACTGACTGTGAGTGATTTGTGGCTTCTTCCATGAATCCATTCCACTCTGGCACTTCAGTGTATTTCTTCCACTTCCCATAAAGCCACAGGTTAACAGTATACCACCTGAGAAAGACAAAAGGAGCTTCATGAAAATCCATGATCTGATACCAGTCATTCTGCAGGTTATCCCTATGTAAGTTCCAAAATGTTTTGTGTTGTATAAATTATTGATGTGCAAGTCTTGTTCTGTTATTGTAATCCTTTCATTCCTACAGTTGTTTCTGTGTTCGTTTATCTACTGGTCATTCCTAAATCTAAAAATTAACTGAACTTAAAAGTCTCCTTAAGTACTTTTTTGTAGAAGAGTTCTTGAGATTGTCCACATATACAGGGTGTTACAAAAACGTACGGCCAAACTTTCAGGAAACATTCCTCACACACAAATAAATAAAAGATGTTATGTGGACATGTGACCGGAAACACTTAATTTCCATGTTAGAGCTCATTTTAGTTTCATCAGTATGTACTGTACTTCCTTGATTCACCGCCAGTTGGCCCAATGGAAGGAAGGTAATGTTGACTTCGGCGCTTGTGTTGACATGCCACTCATTGCTCTACAGTACTAGCATCAAGCACATCAGTACGTAGCATCAACAGGTTAGTGTCCATCACGAACGTGGTTTTGCAGTCAGTGCAATGTTTACAAATGCGGAGTTGGCAGATGCCCATTTGATGTATGGATTAGCACGGGGCAATAGCCGTGGCGCAGGTCGTTTGTATCGAGACAGATTTCCAGAACGAAGGTGTCCCGACAGGAAGACGTTCGAAGCAATTGATTGGCGTCTTAGGGAGCACGGAACATTCCAGCCTATGACTTGCGACTGGGGAAGACCTAGAATAAACGAGGACACCTGCAATGGACGAGGCAATTCTTCGTGCAGTTGACGATAACCCTAATGTCAGGGTCAGAGAAGTTGCTGCTGTACAAGGTGAAGCTGACCACGTCACTGTATGGAGAGTGCTATGGGAGAACCAGTTGTTTCCGTACCATGTACAGCGTGTGCAGGCACTATCAGCATCTGATTGGCCTCCAAGGGGACACTTCTGCGAATGGTTCATCCTACAATGTGTCAATCCTCATTTCAGTGCAAATGTTCTCTTTACAGATGAGGCTTCATTCCAACGTGATCAAATTGTAAATTTTCACAATCAACATGTGTGGGCCGATGAGAATCCGCATGCAATTGTGCAATCACGTCATCAACACAGATATTCTGTGAACATTTGTGCAGGCATTGTTGGTGATGTCTTGATTGGGCCCCATGTTCTTCCACCTACACTCAATGGAGCATGTTATCATGATTTCATACGGGATACTTTACCTGTGCTGCTAGAACATGTGCCTTTACAAGTACGACACAACATGTGGTTCATGCACGATGGAGCTCCTGCACATTTCAGTCGAAGTGTTCATACGCTTCTCAACAACAGATTCTGTGACCGATGTATTGGTAGAGACGGAACAATTCCATGGCCTCCACGCTCTCCTGACCTCAACCCTCTTGACTTTCATTTATGGGGGCATTTGAAAGCTCTTGTCTACGCAACCCCGGTACCAAATGTAGAGACTCTTCGTGCTCGTATTGTGGACAGCTGTGATACAATAGGCCATTGTCCAGGGCTGCATCAGTGCATCGTGGATTCCATGCGACGGAGGGTGGATGCATGTATCCTCACTAACGGAGGACATTTTCAACATTTCCTGCAACGAAGTGTTTGAAGTCATGCTGGTACGTTCTGTTGCTGTGTGTTTCCATTCCATGATTAATGTGATTTGAAGAGAAGTAATAAAATGAGCTCTAACATGGAAAGTAAGCATTTCCGGACACATGTCCACACAACATATTTTCTTTCTTTGTGTGTGAGGAACGTTTCCTGAAAGTTTGGCCATACCTTTTTGTAACATGCTGTATATTGAAAAAGAAAAAAACTTTTCGAACCACCTTCATATTTATTAAAACTACTTATGGACAAGTGGTATGGAATTGACAGTTAACACATGCTTTAGTGTGTTCTAGTTTTACTGGCATGAGGGCCAGACCTTGTAGAAGACAACACTGATCTGACAGGAAGGACACAGGGACGTGGAACAATTGAGGGATGATGGTTTTGCAAATGGCTCACTGAATCAAGTGTTACATAAAGCTCTGATGTACTTTTTTTCCTTAAATGGTTAATAGTTTAACAATTTTCCAGTTGTTTGTTTAACTGAAAGAAATCATAAGATTTTATTAAGTATGGTGGACCCACCAAGACTTTTATATTTTAAAAGCAAATTACATATACTTGAAAAGGTGGGTTGTAAGCATGTTCTGGGAGTCTCGCCTAAATCTTTGTCTTTTTAAATGGTTAATACATATATTTTTTTAAATTCCTGTTGCTTGTTTAACTGAGAGAAAAATGTAAGATTGTGCTAAACATTGTACACTCATTGGCGGGTCAATATCTTAATGAATATTTTCAAGAATTTCAATGTTGTTGTTGTTGTGGTCTTCTGTCCTGAGACTGGTTTGACGCAGCTCTCCATGCTACTCTAGCCTGTGCAAGCTTCTTCATCTCCCAGTACCTACTGCAACCTACATCCTTCTGAATCTGCTTAATGTATTCATCTCTTGGTCTCCCTCTACAATTTTTACCTTCCACGCTGCCCTCAAATACTAAATTGGTGATCCCTTGATGCCTCAGAACATGCCCTACCAACCGATCCCTTCTTCTAGTCAAGATGTGCCACAAACTTCTCTTCTCCCCAATCCTATTCAATACCTCCTCATTAGTTATATGGTCTACCCATCTAATCTTCAGCATTCTTCTGTAGCACCACATTTCAAAAGTTTCTATTCTCTTCTTGTCCAAACTAGTTATCGTCCATGTTTCACTTCCATACGTGGCTACACTCCATAGAAATACTTTCAGAAGCAACTCCCTGACACTTAAATCTATACTCGATGTTAACAAATTTCTCTTCTTCAGAAACGCTTTCATTGCCATTGCCAGTCTACATTTTATATCCTCTCTACTTCGACCATCATCAGTTATTTTGCTCCCCAAATAGCAAAACTCCTTTACTGCTTTAAGTATCTCATTTCCTAATCTATTTTGCTCAGCATTACCCGACTTAATTCGACTACATTCCATTATCCTTGTTTTGCTTTTGTTGGTGTTCATCTTATATCCTCCTTTCAAGACACTATCCATTCTGTTCAACTGCTCTTCTAAGTCCTTTGCTGTCTCTGACAGAATTACAATGTCATCAGCGAACCTCAAAGTTTTTATTTCTTCTCCATGGATTTTAATACCTACTGCGAATTTTTCTTTTGTTTCCTCCTTTACTGCTTGCTCCATATACAGATTGAATAACATCAGGGAGAGGCTACAACCCTGTCTCACTCCCTTCCCAACCACTGCTTCCCTTTCATGTACCTCAACTCTTATAACTGCCATCTGGTTTCTGTAAAAATTGCAAATAGCCTTTTGCTCCCTGTATTTTACCCCTGCCACCTCCATAATTTGAAAGAGAGTATTCCAGTCAACATTGTCAAAAGCTTTCTCTAAGTCTACAAATGCTAGAAACGTAGGCTTGCTTTTCGTTAATCTAGCTTCTAAGATAAGTCTTAGGGACAGTATTGTCTCACGCGTTCCTATATTTCTACGGAAACCAAACTGATCTTCCCCCGAGGTCGGCTTCTACCAGTTTTTCCATTCGTCTGTAAAAAATTTGCATTAGTGTTTTGCAACCATGACTTATTAAACTGATTGTTCGGTAATTTTCACATCTGTCAGCACCTGCTTTCTTTGGGATTGGAATTATTATATTCTTCTTGAAGTCTGAGGGTATTTCGCCTGTTTCATACATCTTGCTCACCAGATGGCAGACTTTTGTCAGGACTGGCTCTCCCAAGGCTGTCAATAGTTCTAATGGAAAGATGTCTACTCCTGAGGCCTTGTTTCAACTCAGGTCTTTCAGTGCTCTGTCAAACTCTTCACGCAGTATCATATCTCCCATTTCATCTTCATCTACATCCTCTTCAATTTCCATAATATTGTCCTCAAGTACATCACCCTTGTATAGGCCCTCTATATACTCCTTCCACCTTTCTGCTTTCCCTTCTTTGCTTAGAACTGGGTTTCCATCTGAGCTCTTGATATTCATACAAGTGGTTCCCTTTTTTCCAAAGGTCTCTTTAATTATCCTGTAGGCAGTATCTATCTTACCCCTAGTGAGATAAGCCTCTACATCCTCACATTTGTCCTCTAGCCATCCCTGCTTAGCCATTTTGCACTTCCTGTCGATCTGATTTTTGAGACGTCTGTATTCCTTTTTGCCTGCTTCATTTACTGCATTTTTATATTTTCTCCTTTCATCAATTAAATTCAATATTTCTTCTGTTACCCAAGGATTTCTACTAGCCCTCGTCTTTTTACCTACTTGATCCTCTGCTGCATTCACTACTTCATCTCTCAAAGCTACCCATTCTTCTTCTACAGTATTTCTTTCCCCCATACCTGTCAATTGTTCCCTTATGCTCTCCCTGAAACACTGTACAACTTCTGGTTTAGTCAGTTTATCCAGGTCCCATCTCCTTAAATTCCCACCTTTTTGCAGTTTCTTCAGTTTTAATCTACAGTTCATAACCAATAGATTGTGGTCAGAGTCCACATCTGCCCCTGGAAATGTCTTACAATTTAAAACCTGGTTCCTAGATCTCTGTCATATCATTTTATAATCTATATGAAACCTGTCAGTATCTCCAGGCTTCTTCCATGTATGAAACATGTTTTTTATGATTCTTGAACCAAGTGTTAGCTATGATTAAGTTGTGCTCTGTGCAAAATTCTAGCAGGCGGCTTCCTCTTCCATGTCTTAGCCCCAATCCATATTCACTTACTATGTTTCCTTCTCTCCCTTTTCCTACTACCGAATTCCAGTCACCCATGACTATTAAATTTTCGTCTCCCTTCACTATCTGTATAATTTCTTTTATTTCATCATACATTTCTTCAATTTCTTCGTCATCTGCAGAGCTGGTTGGCATGTAAACTTGTACTAATGTAGTAGGCGTGGGCTTTGTGTCTTATGTTGGCCACAATAATGCGTTCACTATGCTGTTTGTAGTAGCTTACCCGCACTCCTATTTTTTTATTCATTATTAAACCGACTACTGCATTACCCCTTTTTGATTTTGTATTTATAACCCTGTATTCGCCTGACCAAAAGTCTTGTTCCTCCTGCCAGTGAACTACACTAATCGCTACTATATCTAACTTGAACCTATCCATTTCCCTTTTTAATTTTTCTAACCTACCTGCTCGATTAAGGGATCTGACATTCCATGCTCCGATCCGTAGAATGCCAGTTTTCTTTCTCCTGATAACGACGTCCTCCTGAGTAGTCCAGGCCCGAAGATCCGAATGAAGGACTAAACCCAAGAGGATGCCATCATCATTTAATCATACAGTAGAGCTGCATGGCCTCGGGAAAAATTACAGCTGTAGTTTCCCCTTGCTTTCAGCTGTTCGCAGTACCAGCACAGCAAGGCCGTTTTGGTTAGTGTCACAAGGCCAGATCAGTCAATCATCCAGACTGTTGCCCCTGAACTACTGAAAAGGCTGCTGCCCCTCTTCAGGAACCACACGTTTGTCTGGCCTCTCAACAGATAGCCCTCCGTTGAGGTTGCACCTACGGTACGGCTATCTGTATCGCTGAGGCATGCAAGCCTCCCCACCAACAGCAAGGTCTATGGTTCTTGGGAGAATTTCAATATCTTAAAGAATTTGATATATATTTTCAAAATAGAGATGAAAGCACCTTTTCGAGTTGTCTCTTAAATTGCCTTCTTTTTGTAAATGGTTAACACTCCTTTTAAGAATTGGGCAACTGTAAATCTTCCTCAAGCACTTGAGTAGGCGTGTACTGGAGGTGTTTTCTTATTAAAAAAATTTTGTTGTTGTGCATTAAAGTGCGTAACCTAAAGGGGTGAAAGATGTTTTCCCTGAACCGTATCTAGCCGTTCCTTGGCTTGTTTCTAAAACTGATTTTACAGTTTGATTGGCCATGGCAGATGCTTACTCAGAGTCTGATTATTATCACTGGGTGGCAACTTCTAAGCACCTTTCACCTTTGTTGTTTACTCAGTGGTACAATATTTAAGGTAAATTATTGTTACATATAAATTATTGGACCTTGCCTAGTCAGCGGTGTGGGTCTCACGCATCATCCTCCTACGTTCCTCAGAGTATGGGACCTCATCATCACAAATTTACGATTTGCAAGCCACGGTTCACTATGGAGGCATGGCGTTGCCCATGGTCCAATGTGTTAAAGAAAGAGCAGATCACAGATGAAGCTAAGATTCACTCTCAAATTGGCAACGGAAGCATAGCCTTCCTCACTGCACAGGTTAGGGTGGTATTGGATGGACCCCTCGTCATCATCGTGGAAAGTGTTGGTGAGGTAGGTCATGCACTGCCACATTATACTGTCGCATTGGCCAGTTTAGGGCAGAACATTGATTTTCTTGACGGCGCTCCTCGCACTCGTAAACATCTTTTCATCTTTAGGCACAAGTATTCCACTGGGAAAATAAGGTTAGTGACCTTGGCCGTCATAAGCCTTATAGTGACCATGTGAAATTTATTCAACAACTGCAGGGTCAGTGTTGTTTTACAAAGTGTTGTAAATCAGCTTGCTTTAGAGGATGTAGCTAGTTCGAATGGGGACCAGGTTTCTGACACAAAAATTGGTTTGACCAATCCTGGGCAGGTTTTATTTCACCTGAGTGTTTTGCTGTGAGTAATTTCAGCAACCTACCTCATATTGTGGGATTTTCATTAATCAAATAATGAGTCTCTGAGTAAATGTAATGAGTGGATCCAAATCAGTGTTTTGGCTTTAGGATTGTAAGTTCCCGAGGGCCAAATTGTTGATAACATATTGGAAGGAATGAGACCTGCAGATCCTTGCATCACCTTTGCTAATAAAACGTCCGCCTGTGATTAGTTATCTGTTTTGCTTTCCAGCACTGAGGGACTTAGTTACACTGATAATCAGCAGGTTCAATCATCTTTGGGTTGTCTGGGAATTAGTGGCTGTTTGGAACAACCTAAATTCAATAGTGTCCTGCAGCATTGATCTAAAGTCCATTTTCATTGCTGGCATGTGGGACATTTTGTTCTTGAATGTCATGTTCAGTAAAAAGAGGAGGTAGACATTTGACAGAGTTGGAAGTTAAGAAAGGAATTCATGCCTTCCTATCCTAGATTCATCAAATTGGGGGCGTAGCGGATGAGCCCTTTGTGTGAGCTCAGTCGAATCATGAGCCACTTGCATGCTTGTTGATTCTGGCAGCTCAGTATCATTGCTGGACTATCATTGATACCTGGAGTATCGATCCTTACGTTAATTTTAGGTTGCTCCCTAACAAACTTCTTTTTGGAAGTGTTGATCTGTTAGTGGCCATCAGCTGCTTTTAGTCAGCGAGCTTGTGGTTAGTTTGAGTATTTAGAAGTTTACCTGGCCCGTTAATTTGTTAGTGTTTAAGAATTTGTCCGTTAGTTTGATCTTAGGATATGATTTTATATCCCATATGGGATTAATGTTGTATGTTCAACAATGCACAATTTATTTTAAATTTTGTCCTGAGGGGCCAATTAGTTTATGTTCATGTAATATTTCATGTTCTGTTTTACCTGTTACTGGGTGTTATGAACAAAGTCATTTGGAGCCAAGACAAAGGGATCAATTTTTGTGGGTGCTCAATAAGTTTCCTGAAGTTCTCACACGTAGGTTTGGCATGACTAACAAGATCCAATGCAAAATCCGCTTGACTGACAATGGTACAGTTCATCAGTTGCCTACGGGTTATCTCCCCCTACCCCCCCCCCCCCCCCCCAAAGAGGAAAAACCCGCATACTCTAATAAACACTGTTTCTTGTAGGGGTTAGAAGATCTTCTACCTCCCCCTATGCATCAGCAATGTTCTTGGGTTCTAGGGGTAGTAAGGGGGAATTCGGGTCAGTAGCTGACTACAGGTTCGTGAACAAAAAGTTTATCTTGGAATCTGTGCCTTTACATGATATTCATCATGGTTTCACATGGTTCTCTGGAGCAAATTATTTTACCATTTTGGATTTGAACCAAGTCTATTACCAAATTCCACTGTCAGAGGATTCCAAGCACATTACTGCCTTCTGTACTGATTGGAATCTATTCAAATGCAACGGAGTTCTGTTTGGTCTGTCACAAGGGTGCCTGTTTCGTCTAGGTTACTGGTTTGGGTGCCCAGCGGCTTAAAATTTAAGTGTGTATACAATGATTTGGACAACGTTATTATCTATAGCCCCAACTCTGAGAAACACTTGTGGAATTTGGAAGCAGTGTTACGCAGGCTTTATGGCTAATTTCGCAAAATTGGTCACCCCACATAATGAATTATACAGGAAAGGTGTTAATTTCTATTGAGATCAAACTCACCAGGCATCCATCAAAGCTATTAAGCAAGCTCTTAGTAACCCACCTGTCGTGGCTATCCCAACTTCAAGTTGCCCTTTGCGGCCCAAACTGATGCCTCTACTTGTGGGGCAGCAGCAGTCCTGCTCTAAGAGCAGAAACAAAAACATAGACCAGTAACTTATGTTCTTGGCAGAGCTTAAGTATTCTGTCTGTCTACAAATGAGAGGTGCTTGTGGTGCTTTCTGCTTTAGAAAAGCCATGATTTTAACTTGAGCAATCCAAATTTTTACTTTAAGTTGATAATCAAGCCTTCAGTTGGGTGTTTGCATGTCCACATAAGATGGGACATTCAGCTCGCTGAGCTGTTTGAATTTTGGCTTTTCAGTTCAAGATTAAGCATATCCATGGCACCAACAAACAGGTGAGTGATACCTTGAGTCATATGTTTGATCAGCAGTCAGAGAAGTATTCTGATCCAGAGGATTGTGTAAGTGGAATACTATCTGATGTCTCATAACTTTTCTGGGACCTCAGGCAAAGACGGGATAGTGATCTCCGGATTAAAGCCATTGACAGTAAACTACTGAATGGGGAACATGTGGCTGGTCATCTCATGCATAAATGCCTGGTTTTTTGTCGTGGTATGCGCTCATGTGGTTTCTGGATCTGTTTGCTCTGTCAGCTCATCCAGTCTGTGTACCTGTGCTTCCATTATATGGTTGTAGGAGGGCATCTAAGTACCCACAAAACTGTTGCTAAAATTAAGTGCCATGTGTCTTGGCCTTCCTTATACACGTGGGTGTGATGGATGGTGAGTGAGTGTGGAGTTTAGCAAATGGGCCTAACCAAATTCTAGCCATGGTACAGGTCTCATGCAATCCATTAGAGTACCTTATCCCATGGATAAGAGGTTCATCAATCGTATTTGTCATTTACCATGCACTCGTGATGGTAATGAGTACGTACTCGTGGTGATGGATGCCTTCACACACTTCTCTTGGTTAATACCTAGTCAAGGGGTTACGGCTTTTTACTTTCCGATATCTGTTGGGTTTAATTTCCATCTGTGGCCCACTGAGGTATTTGGTCAGCAGTAATCCCCTGGTTTTTAAATCCAAGGGCTTTATGAGATTTTGTTTTGAGCAGACTATCTGTCACGTGATGACTACCCCGTTATCCAGACTCGTCTGTTGCGGAACATGTTAAACAAAATCTGAATGGGACTTTTATTGCCTTCCATAATAATTTGCAGAGTAAGAGAGACCACACTATGGGGTGGCTTAATTTGGCCTTTAATACGGCCCAACATGAGTTGTTGAAAGTGGCCCCTGCTTCCCTCATGTTGGACTATCAAGTTAATTCACCTTTGGGCAACTTGTGGTCAGTGAACAATTTGCACCCAGAGCATACTGACACTAAGGCTCTGGAGGAGAATTGGAGAAAGGTGCATCAAGATATTAAGTGGGCTCATCAGAGGATGGCCGATCATTATAATCAGGAGCGTAGAGAATTTGGGGGTAAGGTAGGTGATCAGTCGTTTGTGCGCAATCCCAGTGTTAATCAGATAATCAGAAAGAGGAGAAGGGCTATTCTATTAACTTAGTACCCCAGCCTTAGAGTCCCTTTGAGATCATCCAAGTATTGGATCCAGTCCAATCTTGAATCGGATAAGCTACCCAGGGTTCATGTCTTCCATGTTAAGGATTACTAGCATACTCCCGGAATACTCAACACATCACAAAGGGGAGGGGGTTCCTGTGGGTTTGGCAGGGGATGTTGAGCCATGGGTCTCAGCTTCCTTCGAACCCCCTGGGTCTCCCTGCCCTTTGTTTGTTCACTTCTGAGATGTTCTTGTTCTGGTGGAGGTGCTGATCTTACAGTAGTAGCTCAATTTCAGTGATGGTGGCTGAGTGAGGGTTAATAAAAAAATTCCTGTTAATTGTTTAAATGAGGGAAAAATGTAAGATTTTGTACACATTGTGCATTTCAATATCTTAAAAAATTCTATATGCATTTCCAAAATTGAGATGGAAAGTACATTTTTGAATTGTCTCTCAAATTGCTTTTTTTTCTTAAATGGTTGACACTCCTTTTAAGAATTGGCAATTGTGAGTCTTCCTCAAGCACGTGTGTAGGCGTGTAGTTTATGCTACATGTTTTCTGTTTAAATTCTGTAAGTTTTTGTATTATATTTCTTAAAACACTGGGGATTTTTCTTATTACAAAAAATTAGGATGCTGTTCAAATAAAGTGTGTAAACTAAAGGGTGTAAGATGTTTTTCCCCTGAATCTTGCCTAGTCACTCCACATTCCCTTAGCCTTGTTTCTGAAACTGTTTGTACATTTTGAAAGAAAGACTTAAGTAATGAGGAGCAGCAGAAATGAGAATAGTGACAGATGTAAAATTAGGGCCCAGGAAGTAGACGAAGTTGATAAATACTGCAACACTGGAAGCAAAAAAGAACATAAAAAACAGACTAGGATAGATAAACAGGGCATATCTAGCCAAACAAAATCTACTTAGATCAGACTTCAATTTGAGGAAGAAATTTTTGTGAATGGGCTCTTGGAGCATAGCACTGTATGATAGTTAATCGTGCACTATGGGGAAAATTAGTAAAGAAGAGAATCAGAGCGTTTGGGATATAGTGCTACAGGAGGAGGTTAAAATTAGGTGAACTAATAAGAAAAGGTTTTTGGTTGTCCAAGCCTTCTCATCAGAAATTGGTGGAAATTTGGTTGTTCACTTATGTAATAAAATGGAACACCAGCAGCTGTCCTGATGATGTTAATTTACTGCAAGGCTACCAGTTTTGGTGCCTCAGTACACCATCTCCAGGCCTTAACTGACACTGAGGGAGTTAACTCTAATTGTATACATGATACATCAGTGGCCAACATCTACGAAGTGGTTTTCACGGACTACCTGTAACATGGATATTTTGTCTCTAACCACCAACCACCAACTGACTGGAGAAACATTCCGAACAGAACATCCAAAGATATGAGTCAGCAAAGGTAAGGAGTGAGGAGTTTCTCCACAGAACTGGTGAAGAGAGAGGAACATATGGAAAACACTGACAAGAAGAAGGGATAGAAGGATAGGCCTTGGGTTAAGACATCAGGGAATAGCTTTTGTAGTAGCAGAGGTAGTTGTAGATAATAAAAATTGTAGGGGTGGACAGATAATGGAATAGACCCAACAAATAATTGAGAGTATATGTTGCAAGTGCTACTCTGAGATGGAGAGGTTAGCACAGGAGGGGAATTTGGGCAAGGCATAAACTAGTGAGAAAACTAATGACTGAAAAATAGATTAAAAATAGATGGACAGTATGTGTCTGAGAAGAACATCTTTTCTGGTGACTTATCTTCACCACAACAGAGGGCATTTAAACAACATATAAAAAACAAGTCAAGTCATAATGTGCACCCAAAAGTAATCAAATTAAAAGTATGAAAATTGTCAGAATCGTATTCCTAAAGAAAGAGTCCTGGCTTCCCATTAACATATTGGAAGCATACTGACATACCAGAGACATTATATCTAAAGGCAAAATGCATGTAAAGTATATGTTAATAATGATTTCAATATAACTGCTTCATATTTTGATTACTTTGAAAGTACTGCATGAAAGGAAACATTTAGTCTGCCAATGAAGACAAACATGGGATGTTTTGTCAGTTGTATAATAACGGATTTCAATTACCAGAGTCTGATGCTTGCAGGACTTATGACAGGCCGTGTTTCATTCTTTTAATCTAATGAGTACTGATGATGAAAGATAGAGGGCCTTCCAGATGAAAAACTGCACTTCAAAAGCGCTGTAGTCTTGAGGGCAATACTTTAAGGACTGAGTGTTGAAGCTAACAAAAACATGCAAAAACTTTCTATCGGCCTTCAGCAAACCCCAGATTGAAACTTCCTTGTAGACCTGCTTTTTATTTGCACAAGATGTCTAAAGTGAGCACTCATGACTGCATTACAAATGATGGGCCAGTGTTCATGAGGGACAAGAGGGTTAGGGGCAGCAACAAAGTAGGGTGCATGTTAATAAAGGAAATTAATTTACAGTATGAGTCCATGATCATCAAGAATATTTTGTGAATAAAACTGTCAAAATTGCTAAATAAAATGTATTTATTTAGTACAAAATTTCAGAATCTGCTATCGACAGGTACCCGCAATTTAGATGAAAGGAAC
This sequence comes from Schistocerca gregaria, assembly GCF_023897955.1. Classification (NCBI taxonomy): domain Eukaryota; kingdom Metazoa; phylum Arthropoda; class Insecta; order Orthoptera; family Acrididae; genus Schistocerca; species Schistocerca gregaria. The sequence continues at coordinate 302,223,844 of NC_064920.1, read as the reverse complement.
AGAAAAAAGTGGCACATTTATTACACAATTTCGAGCTCTAAAAATTTAAAAAAGTATAAAATATTTAAAAAGATTCACTTACCAAATGCTTTGAACTTTTAAAGCTAGATTCAGTGTCAGTTTTATACTTAATTGAGGTGTCAACTAATAATTTGTTTAAAGTTGTACGAAGACATAAATCCTAGTCATCAGGTGGTACTAGTGTGGGGGAAGCTGCCTGTGAATTTTACTTTTATTATTATTATTCCATTCCTCCCCTTTCATTTATAATTCTAAAAAGACAGGCATATGTTAAATTACTAAAATACACAGACATATTACAAAACACAATTAAAATGAGTATAATGGCATACTAATGGCATTAACTTTTCAAATGGGGACATTTAGTCCATGTGGTGTTTACTTAAACTTGACAACAACTATTCATGGAATCTGTTAATAATATCTGTCCAAGAGCCACATGAAATTTTAGTGTTAAATGCCATTTATTGCACAAAATAAAACAATTTGATTATTAAATTCAAATATCTTGGAATACTCCATTTTGCACAAGAACCAGCAACTTCCTTCCCAAGACAGGCCGTTTACCAAGAAAGCAGAGGCAGCTACATCAGCCCAACAGACAGGAGGTAAAGTGTGGCCAACTCAACACTAAGAGAGCACACCACAGTCAGCATATGTCACACTAGCAATTCTCAAAAAACATAAAAAAACCAGTGATGGCTAATTCACTCTGTTCATCTGAGATTGTAAACATTTTGAGGTCCTCCAGTACATTTAAGGAGCATTCCCTTGTGCCCCCATGCAACACTTCCATGCTTTCACTTATCGGACCTAATTTATGCCTCTCTGTTTTTATGTGCATTGTCAGTGCACTACCACTCCCATCATAGGAGTGCTCCCTAAATGTTGCCACAAATTTCCTTCCTGTTTGTTCTATATAAAACAAGCATTGTGGTTTATTTTGTACACTCCTGAGTCACAGCTTTCCTCACAAACAGCTATGACTTTGTGGCATTTGTAAACTAAACTGAAATCCCAGATGGAGCAATGCTCGCATTGTTTCATATCATAAACCTTTATACAAATATACCTGATAAAGATTCTAGAGAAAATTTATTGAAGTATCAGACGAGTTGCAGAGGGTAACTTGTGGAACTAATAGAACTTCTGGAATCAATGTTTTCTTTTAATTGTTTTAAGTTCAATGGCCATATGTATCAGCATATAGACAGGTTAGTAATGGGCAACAGTTTACCTGGGAAAGTAACAGAGATTTTTGTAAATGATGTAGAGAAGAGATTCTTTCAAGTGAATGAGGGTAAAGACAAGAAGATCATATATTATAGGAGATAAGTCAATGATATTATTTTTATTGTACAGAGGTAATGATCTGATGAAATACAAGAAGTTGCTAAGACGATGAGCACCAAGCACTCTAAAATTAACTTCACAGTTGAGCTAGAAAAACAGAAAAGCAAAACTTTTCTGGACCTTCAAATTACTAACAATGGTGGAAAGCATTAAGCAGGTATACATAGGAAACAAACAAATATGGATCTAATCATAAATGCAGAAATCATGTCATCAGATGTTTCAAATGGCTCTGAGCATTATGGGACTTAACTGCTGAGGCCATCAGTCCCCTAGAACTTAGAACTACTTAAGCCTAACTAACCTAAGGACATCACACACATCCATGCCTGAGGCAGGATTTGAACCTGCGACCGTAGTGATCGCGCAGTTCCAGACTGTATCACCTAGATCCGCTTGGCCATGCCGGCCGGCAATCATGTCATCTCTGAGGGCATAAGTATACCTTCTTCAGGGCTATGATACACAGAATCTTGAAACCTTTGGATTATGAAAAAATTGAGAAAGAGCTTCAAGCAGTGGTTCAACTGCATCATGCAAATAGATACAGAAATTGTGATGTCATCAGATGTACAAGAAAATTAAACATAGGAAAAGTACTTGAGCAGCGATGCACCAGAATAACAAAAGATATGCAATGTTAACATTTATTGGCTTGCATTCTGAAAGCAATACTAAGAGCAACAAGAAAACTAATGTCACCATCGGCTTTCAAACTACAGGTAGCCTAGGAAACAGGTTACACCACAGAAACGGAAATAAATCTGATAAATACTGTGACTCCAAAGGGTGCTAAATAAACTGCTGTGGTTTTACAGTTTTATACAGGGTGTCCCCAGAGGAATGGTCAATATTCAGGGGTATGAACGGAATGCTCATTTGGAGCAAAAAAATATGGTAAACATCAACTCTAAAATGCATGCCTTCAGAGGTATCTATATGCACTACTACTACTTCTTCGTCTTCTTCACCTTCAATACTGTGGAACAAATCTCTTCTCTGCAAGTTCTTCGCTATCCATATTTTGAGAGGTGGTAGTACAGACCAAAATAATAAAAATCTTCAGTAAACATGGTCTCTAAAGTGCATACCGTAACTTAAGAGCTATGATCACCTGTTCATCTTTGCTACTGATAAACACATTTCTTCTACTGAACAAGTTCCCATAGCTTTTAAATTATGCATTTTTCGATCAATGTTTACTGCAAAAAGTTTTGTTGTTTTAGTCCATACTACATCTTTACAAAATATGCAAAGCAAAGAGCATGCAGTGGAGGAGATTTGTTTCACAGTATCAAATTTGAAGAAGTGTTCATAGCTCTTAAGGTATACATTTTAGAGCCCATGTTTACTAAACATTTTTGCTTCAATTGATCATTCCTGTCATATCCATGAAAATTGATATAGGACAAACAAAAAGGAAATTTATGACAAGGTTTAAGAAGCACTGCTGTGATATGAGTGGTAGTGCATTCATGACACACTTAAAATAGAGAAGCATAAGTTAGGTCATGTATGTGAAAGCATGGCAGTATTGCATAGGAGTCAGAAGGGACAGTCCTTAAACATACTGGAGGACCTAGAAATTTTTATGCATAAAACAGAGCTCCACAAACAATCTTAAATGATCAGTATGCACTTAGCCATCATTGGGTATTTGTCATTTTTAAAGAACTGCTACTGTGATGTAAACTGACTGTGGCATGCTCTACCACTGTTGATCGGCCCACACCTCACATCTGTTGGTCTGGAAGAACTGCCAACAGTTGCGCAGCAAACGGCCTGCCTTAGGAAGCAAGTTGCTGTTTCTTCCACAAGGTGGAGCAGCCTTCCAAAATATTTGAATGTAATTATCAAATTGTTTTACTTTTTATAATATATTTTACAAGTCTACACATTTTAGTGTAGTCTTTGGTGAAGTTCATAATGCACAGCTTTTTTCATATTATACGAGTGCAATTACAACAGCAAAGGCTACCTTTATACACTTTCTGTTGATGTGAAAGGTATTTAAGACTGAAATTTCGTGTGGCTCTTGAATAGACATTATTAACAGATTCAATGAATATTTGTTGTCAAGTTTATCTAAACTCCATATCTGAAAAGTTAATCTCATTAGTATGCAGTTATAATCATCTTAATAGTGTTTTATAATTTTACTGTGTATATTATTAATTTAAATTATTTATGTCTTATTGTAATTATCTGTGGAAGGTGGAAAATAGGATACTAATATTATTAAAGTAAAATTCAAAGGCAACATCACCCACACTGGCATCACTTGTTGGCTAGAATTTATATCTTTGTGTAACTTTTAAACAAGTTGCTAGTTGACTCCCTGATTAGGTACAGATTTTAATACACACTGAACCTTGTTTCAAAAGTTAAAAGTGTTTGTCAAGTGAACCTTTTAAAATATTTTATAACTTTGTGAAATTTTTTGAGTCTGATGTTACAACAACAAATGCATCAGTCTTTTCTATTTCTATCATCTTAATTGCAGGTATCTGATGATGGTAGAGGACAAAATGTTGTAATAACTAAAAATATTCTATTTAGTGGCATAAACAGTTTTATCCATAAAAAGATAGGAAGCTGTGTACTGACATTTGTCCACAGTATGATGACAGCATGTAAGAAGTCGATTACATATTGAGAAAAACATAATAGCTGCAATACAGATAATGTGGTTACTCTGAACAAATACCTTATCTCTACATGTATCTTTGAAGACTGAACTTTGTTTATGTTATCTGCAAACATACTATTTATTTATTTATTTAGTGCCCCTATTGTCACATTCATGATATTGGACTATTCAAAGTACAAAGCAATATAAAACATTACATATTTACATAATGTACAAAATCTTCTCATTCATATCAACACATCTTTGTAACAAAAAACATTATTCTGCTTAATTAGATTATAAAATTATATATGTACATACAGATAAAAGCTAGCAAAGTACCTTAGTTCATTTTTGCTCAAACTATTAAATGCCAGTACTTTAGTTAAATAGTCATAGCAACATACGGTACAGAAGTTAGGTGCATAATTAGATACATACATGGATAAAAGAAGTTTAGTTATATCTGGGAATGTTTTGACATACTTTTGTTATGAAGCAGAGCTATAGATTTGAGCAAAATTCCATGTATTCATTAATGCAGTAGAAGCTGTTGTTTACTAATAGATTTTTTAGTGTTTTAATGTATTGATGTTTGGTTATTTTTTTATGCTATTTGGCAATGCACTGTAAAGAATTTTTGGTTTGTAAACAGCATTGTCCTGATATGTTGACTTTTTGTGCACATCCCTATAATAGTCATCCCTGTTCCTTGTTTGATAATCATGGGCCTCACTATTCAAAGCTGAAACTTGATGGTTCTTAATGAAGCAGATACTTTCAAATATAAATGGTAAGGTCATGATTTTTAATTCCTTAAAGATAGTTCTACATGATGCTCTGTAAGCAACATCACTTATTAATCTTACAGCTTTCTTTTGAAGTTTAAAAGACTGCTTTGCGAAAGAGGTATTTACCCAAAATACTAGACCATACATCAGCAGACTATGAATGTATGCGTAATAAGCACTCAAAACTGTTTCGATATTGCACCAATCTTAAAGCATTCTTAATATGTAACAGTACTTGCTTAATTTTTTGTTAAGCATTTATACATGTTTTTCCCATCTTATATGCTCATCCACCCATAATCCTAAAAATTTTATTTAATTCTTTTGCTAAATTCGGCGATTCGATAATGTAAATTTTACATTGGTCATGCTTTTGTTCCTTGTTGAAGTTCATCCATCAGCTTTCTTGTCATTGTGAGCTAGACAGTTATTTTTAAACCATTTTTCTGCCATTTCTGCTGTTTTGTTGATTTTTCCCTGCATCTCATAATCATTCTTTCCTTTTATAATGAAGCTGGTATTGTCAGTAAATAATATAGTATTAGCTGTTGAAACCTGTTGTGGTAGGTCATTAATAAAAATCAAGAATAACGACGGTCCCAATACCGAGCTCTGGGGAACCACATAATTAACTCTTTTATATTCAGAATGGTACACATTTCCATCCTGAGAAATTTGCACTCTTTGTTTCCTATCAGTTAAATATGATTTGAACCACTCATAGGAAACACCACGGACACCATAATTGTATGGTTTTAACAGTAGCAGATTATGATTTAAAATATCAAATGCTTTGAAAGGTCCAGAAACAACCCAGGGATGAGTTTGTTTTCCTCAATAGCTTTGTAAAACGTTTAGGAAATTGAAGAGTGTGTTTGTGTAGGTTTGCCTTTTCTGAAACCATTCTGTGCATTCACAAGAATTTTATTTTTGTTTAGGAAGTCTAGCAATCTGTCACACATTATTCTTTCAGTTATTTTTGAAAACACAAATAATGATGATAGTGGTCTGAAATTTTTAATGTCAAACTTGTCACCACTTTTATAAAACTGTTAACTGCTTAAGTTTACTTGGAAAAACATTGATTATGTCCACAAGTTGAGAGACAACATTGTCGGTAATATATTTAATAATTTTGTCGGGTTGGTTTGTGGGATTGAAGGGACCAGACTTTTTGTCAGGGACACCATCAAATCCACAGGTCACTTTACTCTTCAGTTTGTTGATAGCTGTTTGTACTGTACTTCTTTGGGTGTTATGGGATATAGGTACTTTGTCCTTTCAGTTATTGGAGTTATTACCTTTGTCATTGGGTTATATTTAGTTTTGATTAGGTTTTGGGCTACATTAATATAATGATCATTAAATATATTAGCTATTAGGAGTGGATCATCAACAGTTTCATTTATGTGTTTTATGGTGATTTTATTACTTGCATTTTCATGTTTGACTGTGTGATTATTAATAACTTTCCACATAGAATTCATAGATTGTTGCTACCCTTTCTGATATATGAATCATTATGCTGCTTCTTTGCAGCAACTATAGCTTTCCTGTGCTTTTCCTCACTCTACATATGGTTTCAAGGTAGTATTTTGCTTTGCACACTTATATAGTGTTCTATGACTTTCTGATGACTCTTCGATTTCACTTGTTACCCATGAATTTCATTTTTTATTTATTTTCATTCTCTTCAGAGGGAATGAAATATCACAGCAGTATTTATAATTTGACAAGAACTCGTTGAATTTTATATCTACAGAACTATTGCTTTCCATGTCCCAGTTTACATTTTTTAACATGAGATTAAAGACCCTTATGCTGTTATCATTAATTAATCTTCTCTCAATGTATTCCCTGTTGTCAATTTTCTTATGAGATTTCTCTAAAGTCAGTTTAATTGCTTGATGATCAGAGAAACCTGTAGCCAATACCTCAGAGTTAAAGCCATATTTTTATTTGTCAATGAATATTTGGTCAATAGTACTTTCACTTTTGTTGCCGTATCTGGTGTTATCTTGTACACACATGTCCATATGTATGTTTTAGTAGATTAACCGATTCATGCCCTTTTTCACAGTTCAAATGGCTCTGAGCACTATCGGACTTAACTTCTGAGGTCATCAGTCTTTTCACAGTTGTCGTTGAAATTAACATTGAATTCCCCAAGCACAATTATGTATTTTGACTGACTATTTAGGTACTTCAGAATATTTTCCAGGTTTTCAGAGAACAATTCAGATTGCCAGATGGGGACCTATATATACATTCAATTGTAATTTTACTATCTGTTAGTTTACATAAACAATATTAAAAATATTTTTCAATACAGCAGACATTATTATTATTATTATTATTATTATTATTATTATTATTATTTCTTTTCTCAGACGTTATGTCTGGTCAAAAATGGAAAGTGACGCGGACCTTGATCAAGCATAACTTCCTTTTAACTGTACGGTATATGATATATTGCATTTAGGAGCTTTCGGGTAATTGAACATGTATCAATAATTACAGATTTCTGTAGTTGTATATATAAGTTTGAATGTAGCTGTATTGCGTTGATGTACTGGTGGATATTGTGTGGTATGACTCCTGTAGTTGATAGTATAATTGGTATAATGTCAACTTTATCCTGATGCCACATGTTCTTGACTTCCTCAGCCAGTTGGATGTATTTTTCAATTTTTTCTCATGTTTTCTTTTGTATTTTTGTTGTATTGGGTACGGATATTTCAATTAGTTGTGTTAATTTCTTCTTTTTATTGGTGAGTATAATGTCAGGTTGGTTATGTGGTGGTGTTTTATCTGTTATAATTGTTCTGTTCCAGTATAATTTGTATTCATCATCCTCCAGTACATTTTGTGGTGCATACTTGTATGTGGGAATGTGTTGTTTTATAAGTTTATGTTGTAAGGCAAGCTGTTGATGTATTATTTTTGGTACATTGTCATGTCTTCTGGGGTATTCTGTATTTGCTAGTATTGTACATCTGCTTGTGATGAAATTGCAGTGGTGTAGCTGATGTATTTATATGAGTGATTGCTTAGTGTATTTTGCTAGTTTCTGCTCATTCTATAAAGAATTTTCTTAAATTGGCTACCTGTCCATAATGTAGGTTTTTTATGTCGATAAATCCCCTTCCTCCTTAATGTGAATCTTTCTGTTGCTGAATGTATGTGATGTATACTATATTTGTGGCATTGTGATTGTGTAAGTGTATTGAGTGCTTCTAGGTCTGTGTTACTCCATTTCACTACTCCAAATGAGTAGGTCAATATTGGTATAGCATAAGTATTTATAGCTTTTGTCTTGTTTCTTGCTGTCAATTCTGTTTTCAGTATTTTTGTTAGTCTTTGTCTATATTTTTCTTTTAGTTCTTCTTTAATATTTGTATTATCTATTCCTATTTTTTGTTTGTATCCTAGATATTTATAGGCATCTGTTTTTTCCATCACTTCTATGCAGTCGCTGTGGTTATCCAATATGTAATCTTCCTGTTAAGTGTGTTTTCCCTTGACTATGCTATTTTTTCTTACATTTGTCTGTTCCAAAAGCCATATTTATATCAATGCTGAATACTTCTGATATCATTAGTAATTGGTTGAGTTGTTGATTTGTTGCTGCCAGTAGTTTTAGATCATGCATGTATAGCAAATGTGTGATTTTGTGTGGGTATGTTCCAGCAATATTGTATCCATAATTTGTATTATTTAGCATGTTGGATAGTGGGTTCAGAGCAAGGCAGAACCAGAAAGGACTTAATGAGTCTCCTTGAGTCTCCTTGGTATATTCCACACTTAATCTGTATTGGCTGTGATGTGATATTATTTGAATTTGTTTGGATATTAAGTGTGGTTTTCCAATTTTTCATTACTATGTTTAGGAACTGTATCCATTATTATTATTATTATTATTATTATTATTATTATTAAGGAAGCATTTAAGTGAATAAAGAAGAAAATGATGTTCTGGAATTGCTTTATCAGTGTTATGACAAAACTTTAAAAAGATCTCACATAATACTCTGTTTTGTCTCTACTGCATTTGTGTAATTTCGTGATTGTTGTGACCACCGTCACATCACAGCTTTCTCTAATCATATTTAGCGTGTTTCGTTGTTTGGCCACTTGTAGCACTAGTTCAAACCTTCACTCACTCTGTGTTGCTCAAATGTTTTTGCTTTAAACACAATGCCAAATATGTATTTTTGATGCAGGGCAAAATCTGTTTTGAGAATTTATTCTCAGTCAGGTGCTGTATTTACATTTGTATTTTTTGTGGTGTTACACAAACAAACAATGTAAGTGATAATTTGCTTATGTATGGGAGATTTATCTACATAACAGAGGAGGCACACTACCTGATAACCTATAAAAGTTGACAGTGCAAGAGACACAGAACAACACAGATGCAGATTCCACACAAAATACTTACATAAATATTTGTACTCGACAATGAGAAAAAAATTCTCGAAACGTGTTGAGCTAAGCATGAAAAAATATATAATTTGTGCAGTGTTTCATTATTTAAATAATAAATGACAGCTACAGGCTTGCCAAAAACATCGATTATAACATATGAAATTGAGTCAAATGTTTCCATTTTTCAGACAGTTATCAGTTCCTATTCCATAAGCGGTTTGTCTGGAATACTTTCCTTCTAATCCCATATGGTGAGTTCTGGGTAACTTAACCAAAATCTACCCCTTTTCCTAGACCTATCCAAGTCCTTTTCCTTCACCCTTCAACCCTTCTGCTGAAGGAGGAGACACTGGCTCCTAAAGCTTGCCAGTCTTTTATGTGTGTGTTCTGCCACTGCTTGGTGAGTAGATTTTTTTTTTATCCATCCAATTAAACAAGATTTTGTGTTTCACTGACAGATACAGTGAAAAGAGTTCTTACAATAAATATGGCAACATTTAGTTTCTGAACAAGATACTGAATGTGGTACTTCCAAAAGGAGGTTACCATCTATCTTCATTCTTAAGAATTTAAAATGCTTGACTTCAGTATTTATTTGATCATCTTCTGACAATAAATTATTTCTTCTACAAGAGGTCTCTATCAGAACTGTGTATCCTAATTCTCTTGGAATATCAGATTGTAAAACTTCTACATTGTTGTCAGTGCCAGTTATCTGCTAGATTGCATCAAGTGTCCAAGGTAGGGTTGTTTCACATAGCCTCCTAAATGTTTTTCACTATAAGCTCTGTTCAGTCTTATTGCACATTGATTACATACCAATTTGGACAAAGTATATGAGTAAGTCATACACTTCCATATTATAAAGAAAATGCAGTCTGTTATATTTTTTTGTATAGCTTTCAAAGTTTTAATTTATAACAAGGGTATCAGAATACTGAATACATTTACATGTTCAAACATAATATGACATTGTTTAGAATATCACACATGAAGCAGCATTTAAAATTAAGTTTTAAACAGTGCAAGCTGCATTCAGTGGCATACACCTTTAAAACAAAGCTATGGCATGCTTTTGTTTTCACAGGAAATAAATTATCCTAATAGAAGTGACATAATACCTATCTCAACTACTATAATCAGAATTGAGATAATTTGACAAGTGCTTCATAATTTCTTCTCCATTTTTCCAGGTATGAACTGATGCATTTATTTCTTGGCCACCACCACACAAGACTTCTGCAAGAGCATACCCACATCGAGGGAAAGCGATGTCCGAGTGACCAAGTCTGAGGCATGGACACAAATCATTCTTACCATCACCAACATAAACTACTCGATGAAATTTAACCCCTGCTTTTTCTCTTTCCTTCAGGTATTCTTCCAAAATATGGCCCTTACAAAGATTTTTTGTGCTCAGTTCACACCAATCCTGAAAAATTAAATCAATAATGAGTTTTTTTGTTTTGTTAACCTCTAAAATTAAGTAACTATATTGACAGAGTGAGAAAATGATAAATAACTAAACACAATATGAAGAAAGTACTGGAAAATAAACACACAGACTGTGCTCTAGGCCCCCAATGAGATAATATGCAGGATGCAAGCATGAGGTGAACTAATCAATCACTTGTCTTTCAATATTATATGAATTCCTCAAGAAATAATCAATAAAAAGTAAAACTGTTGTCACTTGATTGCGATAGATTCTTGACAATAATTCATTGGCAGCCAGTTATCATGTGCTAATGTGCTACACCATACAGTAAATATTGCACTAAAATTATGCCATTTCTCTTTGGATGCGAGCTGGAAATTGCACTAAAATTATGTTCTCTCTCTTCAAATGCTGGCTGGTATCCACATAAAATGGATGACAGCTTGTTTTTTTATTGCTCTCCCCATAATAACTAGAAACCAGTGTCGAGTGCTGAATTGTTGTCAGCTGTGCTACTGACAACTCAGAGAAGGGACACAGCTGTCTGTTTTCGACTGTGCACGCTATGATGTGATGTCATCACTTCCAGCACTATGAATGCTATGTTAACCACAGCGCCAAGTCAGTATTTCTTTGAAAGGGTGTGTAATGTGTTGCGCATATAGAGAGTATGAAACATTCTTGAGGAGCACCCAACATAATTGTGCCATGACTGAGTGGTCATGTGCATTGACTGGCAGTTTGCTGGCTCGGTTTGATTCCAACAAGGCCCTCCTTTTTAAAAATATTATTTTATGCCTCACAATATTAAATGATTGATTATATAATTTAAACAGTTCAGTTTATATACATAAAGTTAATATTTTCAATTTAGTTATTGTTACTACCCTTGTAAGTCAAAAGGCCGCATTGTAGCACATTGATAAAATTTTGCATGAGCCGCCACTGGTATATTTTTTAATCTGATGTTAGAGTCACAGTCACATTTGGTAAGCTGTATATGCTGATGGATGCAGAACTCACAAAATTTACAATGAGCCACATGCCATCAAGCAAATCAAGCATAAACACACTAACAGCGAGGGGGGGGGGGGGGGGGGGGGAGAAAACGTTCTGAGGGTAGAGTTTCCTCTTATGGCAAAACAGGAAAGAAAGTAATCCCCCATACCCAATTCAATGGCGCCCTGATAAATGTTGCACTGTATTCCTGCAACCACATGTTTTAATGTCCATTGTATGTGGCAATGAAGTAGACATTCTTCTTCTTTTTCTTCTTGGCTTCTAAAGGTCTAGAAGCTCCTGTGCTGATCTCACATGTTGCCTCCAAATGCTTGTACCTTGTGCTGCTTCTTACCAATCATTTACACCCATTCTATTGCTTATTGTTTTAATTTCATTTGCCCATGTACCCTGTGTGTCTTACCAAATGACTTCTCCACGAATATTCTTCACATCATGTGATCCTCTTTCATTCTTATGAGGTGAAATGCACATTAAGTTTTCTGCTCATTTTTGTTGCTTTTTGCTTGGATTTGTGTGTTGTGTCTTCTCTTTCAACTTTGTGATTCTTCATCATAGGATGGACTAAAGATTTTTCCAATAACCTTGTTTTCAAATACTTATAATACTTATAATCGGTGTGTTCCATTTTAGTTAAACTACATGTTTCTGCTCCATAGTTTAGGACTGGTCTGATGATTTTATTAGGTAGACTAATTTTAGTTTTCCTTGTCAGTAGCTTAGAAGTTTTTGTATGGAGCAGTAGTTTCACTAGCGATTTGCAGTCACATTTTCACTTATAGTTGCTCTGATTGTAATTCTTTATCTTTGAACTGTTCACTGAATTGAGATTTATGTTTGCCTATTATTAGATACAAAATTGGTTGCTTGTTCATCTCTACATTTCTGAAATAACATGTATTTCATTTTCTGATCATTAAGTTGGTTAGGGCATGTTTGGATGAGTTGTGACCAGACTAAACTACTTTTATCTGGCCATAACTGTGGGTTCTTTGATTGCTCTGGGAGAAGTATCATCAGACTGGAACACATGAAATATTAGTTTATTTTATTATTTAAATGAATAAAAGATTTACTTAACTTTGACACAGTTCTTTGCCCCAGTGTTGACAATTTACCACTGCCATTGACTACGAAAGCATCACTTGATGCACTAAGTAACAAACTGCTTTGTTGAGATACAATGTTCGAAATTTACAACAGTACAAGTTCATCTGAAACTTTAACAATGATCACTGTACTACATGATGATGTTGACTGCTGTAGCTGAGGTCTCAAACTCAGATGATCTCTTGGATATGTGACACTATATTGACCTCAGCATAAGGGCACTGCTATGCTCAAGGGGGGAGGGGGGGGGGGGCGCCATGTTTTCTAGAGTTGCAACGAGCCCTCGCTAATGTCTCTGGTATCGATTCGCATTGCCGACTTTGATATGGCACCACGATCTGTGGACAATACCACAGGACATTGCTTCTAAAAGCTCCACATATATCAGTCTAACTTCTGTTTCACTTTTTCCAATGAGCGCTATATCATCTGCATGTGCTAAAACCTAACTTTATTTCTTTTGAGGACCTGAGTAGGTACTAGTTTGAGTTTCATCCCAAGTACATTAATGAGAAGAAGGGACAGAACATCTTCCATTCTTAGCCCATTTTTATATTTGTAATAGTCAATTTTATTCCATTTAGCATAACCCTACCTACATTATCATCCTTGCGCATTTTACAAAGCTTTATAAGTTTAATTGGAAATCACAAGTCCATCACTACAGTGCATCGGTTTTGCCTGTCTATAGCTTTCATAAAAATTGATAAACAAGAAATTTTTTTTTTGGTTCCCATATTTTTTCATTTATTATTCTGATTGCATGTACATTGTCAGTAGTGGATCTATTTCTACGAAAGCCAGTTTCATAATCCCCAATTATACTTTCTGCATATGGTTTCAAGCGATTTAGCAATAAACAAGATAAAATCTTATGGGTTATAGTAATTAACAGTGATATCCTGCTAAAGCTTCCAAAGTCTTAGAACATTCAAAATTTTTACCAAGCTAGGACACCTTGTATGTGAGTGAATGGTAGCTTCACTTCAGAGAGCATCTTGCCTGCAATGATATACAACAAACTTACAGTAGCAGACACAATAATGATGATGATGGGATACTTAGTAAATCACAGTTCAGATTTCAAAAATGCTGTTCCACTGAGACGGAAATATACAATTTCACTGTCCACATAATAGAGTCTTTAAATAGTAAAATGTCACCAATAGAAATTTTCTGTGACTTGTCCAAAGCATTTGATTGTGTGAACCATGACATTATGTTACAGAAATTACAATTCTATGGTATAAAGGGAATAGCATATGAGTGGTTTAAATCATACCTACAGAACAAGAAGCAAAAAGTTTCCTTATATGGGTCAAGTGATTTAAATAAGTTTGCCATTTCATCTACCTGGGCTGAAATTACATTAGGTGTCCCACAGGGTTCAATCATGGGTCCCCTTCCTATCTGAAACAGGAAGCTGAACTGACACTGTTTGCTGATGATACAAGCATCATTATTAATCCAGTCAAAGAAAGTCCAATTGAAAATGATACAAATAAGGTCTTTGGAAAAGTCATTAATTGGTTTTCTGCAAATTGGTTTGCTCTAAACTTTGAAAAAACACAGTACATCCAATTTTATGCTGCAAAAAGTGCATTTCCTTCAGTAAATATAACACATCAACAGAAGTCAGTAGACAGGGTACAGCATACTAAGTTTTTGGGTGTACATATAGATGAGCATCTTAATTGGAAAATTCATATTTTGGATCTTCTAAAGCGACTAGGTTCAGCAACTTTAGCAATCAGAATAATTGCCAATTTTGAGGATATAGCAATTAGTAAGGTAACATACTTTGCATACTTTCACTCTCTGGTGTCATACGGAATAATATTTTGGGGGTAATTCAACATTTAGACAAAAAGTATTCACTGCTCAAAAGAAAGTTGTTAGAATAATGTGTGGGGTTCATAGTTGCACATCTTGTAGGTATCTTTTTAAAAGATAAGGAATTCTTACAACAGCCTCACAGTACATTTACTCACTAATGAAATTTGTTCTCAACAACATGGACCAGTTTAAAAACAAAAGTGACATTCATGATTATAAGACTTTGACACAGAAGGGGGTAAAATATGCTGCTATAAAATTTTTTGGCAAATTACCAGATGAAATAAGGTGTCTGACAGACAGCAGTAATAGCTTCAAAAAGAAATTGAAATCATATCTCCTTGACAACTCCTATACCATAGATGAATTCTTGAATAGGAACAAATAAATCTATAAATATAGTATATGCATTTTGTGCCATTTAAGGGAATGGGGGTAAATAATATATAAATTAAAAAACCTTGTTTCATATGTGCATTTCTTGTGCACTTGACACATTCCACATCATAACGGCTACTATATCGTGCGATTGATCAATGGAACACACAACAACTAACTAACTAACTACCCTGTGACTAATGATGGTGACTTCTGTATGGCTTCCCAGCACCCTCACACAAATGGCAATATTTATTCAATAATCCTACTGTTTTATTTTTATAGATGACCTTAGTTTCTAATGATGCAATTGCTCCAGCTTTTATGTCATGGCGAGAGAATGTCATATTAGAAGAAAGATCTGTCTCTCTGAAATAAGTATAAAAGCTGACATTATCACAGATTGGGAGAGTACTTGCAGGAGTAGATTGTGTGAGTACTTCATTTTCTGAGCATTCATACTCAAATCAAATCACTCATATGCATTCTTGAAGAAGTTGATGGACTGTTGCAAACTTTAGATGTACAAACTGTTGAAACATTGTCATCTGAAATAACATGTCTGCGGCCCAGGTTAACTGAGTTGATCATTTATAAGTCATGTATGGCTTGATTAAAAAGTTCTCCAATGAACTGGTATCTAATTCCAAATTGTTGAAGAGGAAGCACACACCCTTGCTTAAGCCCAGTTGTGATTTGAATATTTCTTGAGCAGCTGGTTTGATACAGAACTTCGCTAATGTCAGTAACCAAGTTATACAATAGCTTAGAGAAATAATTACTAGACTTGTACACAGATGCGAATTCTTCAGCCACTCAGTTTGTGTTCAATAGCTTGAAGAAATAATTAAAGTCACCAAGGAATGGAATTTTCCCAAAATTTTATAATTGTACACTATATTGATTTGGGAGACAAAGTTGTGCACTAGACAGGGACTGGAATGACCCTGTGACAGGATGAAGCTTTAAGTCGATTTAAAAGGTGTGTTCCAGTAGCATAATTGGGAGCACACTACTCATGGTAGCCAAGTATCTGGGACTGGCTCCTGCAAAAAGTGTAAGCATTTTCTTTAAGTTTCATAAATTGATTTTATTCGTGTAAAGCTCAGTAACTACACTAAATGATAGCTTAAGGAAAACTGACTCTGATTAGTGAAAACTGAATGTTACCACTTTGCACATAAAAATAACAACACAGTTTCCTATAAATTCTTCCTTGGCTTGTTACCTCTATACAAAAGAAATACAGTGTTCACATTACTAGAGAACCTTTTATCATGACATATTAGTACACAACTGTTCTTCAACACTGAACCATGTCCTTATGCTGAAAGGATGCAGAAATTTTGAGACTTAACCCTAGAAATGTACACCAGGGTCACGCTGACCCCAAAGTGTTTTGTTTGTTACTGTGCACACACCAGTGCCACAAATGTAAATTCAGCACTGAGTGATACTTAGAAGAGGATGCATGTTCGAAGTTGTGAGTCATTGTTGTTTAATTAATTTGACAGAAATATTTTTTGAAGGGTCACTATGTCCCTGGAGTACACATTGTGTATCTGTTCTGTCACTGTGTGTGAAGTTCATGTATGTGAAAATGTTTTACTTACGGAAGATGCTGTACAAAATGCATAGTCAGAAGATCACAACCGTGAAAGTGACAAAAGAGACTAAAACTGATTCTGAAGCTTATGCTCCAGCAGCAGCTTTGGACAATAATGAAACTGATTAGTCTGATGAATCATCAGACACCAATGAATAACAGTAATTGTTGGAACACATCTGTCCCTAATAGAATGGGCCTGTCAGTTGCCGATAACAATCAAGTCCATATTCCAAGAGGGTGGAAATAATAAATGAAATGATTTATAAATAACTGAGAACATTTAAAAATATTCATGTAATATGTGTATTTCATTCAATGAATACTGTCTTCATCTAATTAAACAGCAAACAAAAGTCCTTAGATCCAGATGACTTCCAAGTTTCTCCACTGAAATGCTTCCACGACAATTTTTACTTAGTCTCTAATTTTGGATGAATTAATACTACAAGCGATTGAAAAAGTTCAAGGGAGTGGTGAAATAAAATGAATTTAGTACATGAGAGTCCAATTTCATTTCCAAAATTCTATATTCAGACAATTTCTTCAGCAAATAATTGCTCACTGTGACCCTGTTGTACACTGCATGTGACAGTTTCAGGGGTGTACCCTACTAGGGTTAAAGTCCTGAAACACATGCAAATTTATCACGTTAAAATTTCTGCTCCCTTGATGATGTCTATGAATGAGTAAACAATATTATGAAAAGGGTAGTTTCTACTCACTATATGATGGAGATGCTGAGTAGCAGATAGGCACAACAAAAAGACTGTCAGAAAGTGAGCTTTTGGCCAACAAGGCCTTTAAAAAACACACAAACACGCGCACCCTTTAAAAAACACACAAACACGCGCACATTCGCTGTGCAGCGCATAGTGGGAGAGGCAACTGGTTGGGCGGGAGGGGGAGGGGGCTAGGAGGAGGCTGGTGTGGTGAGGGGAAGGGATAGCAGAGTAGGGGTGGAGGATGGTAAAGTGGTGCAATCTAGAAGTTGCAGGTAGGGAGGAGCAATAGCAGAAAAGGAGAGAAGTAAAAAGACTGAGTGTGGAATAGAGGGCTGTGTAGTGCTGGAATGGGAAAGAGCTAGATGGATAAGGACAATGACTAATGAAGGTTGAGGCCAGGAAGGTTACAGGAACATAGGATATTTTGAAGGGCATGAAACTAGTCATGTGATTTACAAGCTATGCTGCAACCACTGTGTTTCATTGTATGTGCACATGACAAGTGACAAGCTATCTGTCTGTGTGAATGGGCACTGACAAAGTGTAGCCAAAAAACAGGTGATCCACCCCATTGCTGAACACACCACCCAACATGATGTTCTTTCCCCTGCCTCATGACCTATGCCATCTGGATTCTTCCCATGAACACCAGTTATTCTGAATTGAACAGGTGGGAACCCTCCATCAATATATCCTACGTTCCTGTAATCCTCCTGACCCCAACCTTCATTAGTCATTGTCCATAGTCATCTAGCCCCTTCCCATTCCAGTACTACAAAGCCCTCTATTCCACCAACATACTATCAATCATTTTACTTCTTTTCTGCTAACCCCCCTACCCTCTGACTAATCTCCTGGCTGCACCTAGCTGCCCTACCTTCTCTCCACCTCATCGCTGTATGCTCCCACAGGCAGCACTTTACCATCCCCCCATCCCCACCCTCCCCTTCCCCTCACTCTCCGTGCCCCAGCCTCCTCTTTACCCCCACCACCTGGTTGCCTCACCCATCATGTGCTGTTGCTTGCAGTTTGGCTTCAGCAGCCAGAGACTGTCGTCATACGTATTTGAGTTGCATTTGCATAAGTGTGTGTTTGTATATTGTCTATTTTCGACAAAGGCATCATTGGCCGAAAGCTCATTTTCTGAAAATCTTTTTGTTGTGCCTTTCTGTGACTCAGCATCTTCGCTACATGGCCAGTAGCAACTATCCTTTTTATAGTATTGTTACATTTCATCCTGAATTTTGCATTGTTTGAAGAAGTAGACATGTAGAGTTGTACTGTTATTCTGGTATTCATTAGTGTTAGATTATGTTATTCTGTGAACTCACGTTTCATTATGTATCCCAGATATTTTCCTTTGATCGAATTGTGTACATTCTGTCTGAGGTATATGTTGGTCTATGTGCAGTGCTGGGTCACAGCACACCTCATCACCAACTGCAGTTCCAAGGAATACACCACACAGAAGATTCCTTGAACCCAGATGAACAATGCTGTACAAAAGGACTTTGACATAAATTTTAGGGAGTCTCTTGCTGAATTCTTGGGATAGAGTTCTCTTATGAGAATAACAGAAGAGGCATCATATGTCATGCAACTGTGTCTGTAAATAATTTAATTTTTAATGACAACTTCTGTCTACCAATTTAAGTAGAATTGGTAGATAATTGTGTTGTGTGGTGTACTATGGTTTTAGAACTGTACAGGAATACTGCACAAGCATTGCAGTCACAGTTTAATGCAATATCACCAATAAATCTGAGTGACTTCCTCCACAACACTTTGACATGATCTATCAATTTATCAACTTGCTGACAATGAACTAGCTGTTTACTACAGACAGGTTGTGGTCAATGTGACTTATTTGCTGAGATCTGTTTTATTTCAGTCTTCCCTTACATTGTTATTTGGAATGTGATCTAAGAGCTGCTTCACTTTTATTCTGTTTCCCTTGGTTTTGTCAGTTGTCCACATTTCATAACCATATGGCAAAATTGGAGCTGTCATAGTTTTATAATAATTTGTGTTTGCCTTCTTGTGGTACAATTGCTGTTACAAAAATCACTTACACCTTGCTTGCAGCAACAACAAAAATTGAATTTAATCTTAAATGAATACTAATTCCTTTAAATGACAGATCGATGATTCACAGGTACTAACGTATATTGTCTTAAGTAAGAAAATCAACATAAGAAATAACAATAACTGAAATATGTCTCTCTTATAAGTCAAGCTACAAATTTCTCACATCTCAATCAGACTATTTCTAAGTCACCTGAAATAGCTACCAACTGTACTTCATGCAAAACCAGGGACAGAACACAAAAAAGATTCATGATCAGCTTATCAGGAAAGCAAAGAGCAGAAAGCACAAAACAGCAAATTGTTATCATATGTTTCCTGTATGTTGAAAATTTATGTAAGAAAGGAACTTAACAATGATATATGCTCTTCCTGTCAACCCTTCAAGTTTCATTGATGATATGATAAGTTGAAATACTAGAACACACAACAGATTTGCTCTATGTGTTCTCAATATTTTAATTTGTTGAGGGGCAGTAACTTATCATTTCTAAAATCCTGCAAAGCAACTTCGCAAAAAGAGAGACAGTAGTATTTCATAAAGAATAAAGGTAGCCTGTAGCTGACATCATTTTGTACGTGCTCACACACAGACGGATGTATGCCATGGAATGCCTCCTCAATAGTTGGGTCGCTGGTTGCCTACATGTGACAAACAGTCAGCAGAATTGCTGTTTAATTAGCTGAGGATCGAATGAAAGGTCAAGTCTTCTTCGACTCGCACTAATGAGTCTCAAAAAGGCCACAACTATTCAGACCAAGGTCAGAAACGATGGGTTGGTGTAACATGCATGCTAATGTAATGTGTATTTGGAAATAAACATGTAGAAGATGCCTCCTCACTGTTTGTGTATTTCTGCTCTATATACAACCAATGTCTATGCCTGGCTAGTAGCTAACATAGCGTGTCGTCAGCAAAGAATACCTCATAACACATGGTGTCAGCATGGGGTAAAATTGGGAAATACTAGATCTGAACAGGTGCAACAAAGTGTGAACTGTCAAAAATGCCAGAGTACCCGCTGGAGAGAGAACAAAGTAGCAGATTGCTACGCACCACAGCAGCAGCAGCATGAACATCCAGCTGTAATTCAGGTTAGTGTGCTCAAATTTGGCTTATAATACAAAAAACAATGATGGATTTATAGGCTTTTCTTTTTTTTACTTTAGTGATTAATCTTCCTAGGCTAGTCAGATTGAAAGAACTCAGCATACTGCAGTCAAAATGTTGTTAATGAATTGTACAGATATTTTGCGATTAAAGGAAGATAAAAGTGACCATTACTTCTTAATTACAGGTTGTGTGGCTTTATATAACAAAAATTTATTAATTGTTGCTGTCTGTAGCAGTGTTAAGTGGAAACCCCAGCGAGGATGTGAAAGCATTCTTTCAAAACCTTGAAGATGGTGTTCCCTGATGGGATAACGAGCTGATTCTGGTAAGTTAGCAATTGTGAAATTGAGAGTATAGGGCTCTGCACAGGACTTCCTTAAACTCTTAACCCACTTAACACTTATGAACTCAAAAGAGCAGCTGCCAAAAGATTGAAGCATAAGAATTCACCTAGATTCTACAGAGAGCAACTTTATAAAGTCTGCATATGCAGTGGACTGAATCAATTGAGCAGTGCACAGACAGAAGTAAAGTGTTACTGTTCAGATTTATGAACTGTGTGAAGATGAATCGGAGAATCACGTTCCACTGATTGACTGATCAGCAAGATGGTTCATAGAGAGAAGTAAGGCAGTCTGACTGGGAAAGTGTAAGACCTTACAGAAAGCACTGAAGGCAGCTATTGTCATATGGGAGGTCTGTAAAGAAAATTAGATCTTCAACAGTTGCAGGATACAGGAGCAGGTCTCAAGAGAAAGTGAAAGACCGATGTTACTAATAAACAATTTCACAAATTGTTAAAAAAAGTATAGGTGTGTATGGAGCACCACAGTGTTTGCCCTTTGCCTGAGTCAATGATTCCTGTTAGCTCCACCGAAAATTTATTTATTTACATGTCAAGTTCTGTAGGACCAAACTGAGGATCAAATCTCCAAGGTCATAGGACATGTCAGTACATGAAATTACAACATAAAAGTAATAACAGATAAAAATAAATGTTAATGAACCCAAAAAATTCAGTCCATAAGTTTAAGTAAACACAATCAACAATTGTTGTTTACATAGTTCCGCATAGTCAGCGCATACACAACTTTCCCACTAGAGCGCGCCCTGCTAAGCACAACAGCGCAGGCACAGCGCTCGTCCATCTCCGCACTACGAGATGGCGCTGTCTTAGAGACGGACCAAATTCTGCTTCCACCAATCCGCGTATTAATATGTAACGCAGCCAATGAGATCGCTGCTAACGTAGAACCTTTTCTCCTCACTGATCACACTCACACAGTGATACATGAACGCGCGAGGTATTATAACAAGTGTACAGACCTCCGACTAGTCAGTCTGTATCAGTCTGCCTTAGTCTGCATTAGTGTAGTCAAGTTTCAGTCTGCGCCTAATAAGATTATCATATTCCTGTACATAGCCATGAAGATAAATGTATAAACACTTTGTCAAGTATCAGAGATTTGTGAGAATAAGATCAACGTACCAAGACCAAAGGAACTTCCGATTGTCAATTGTAAATAGCATCCAGAATAAAGTTAAGTAATTTTACGTTGTTATTATTTTAATAAATGTGTGTGAAAATTAATCAAGTTCTGTTTAAAGTTGGTCACCGTCAATCTGCTACTCTTTTTGCTACTCTAAGCGTGCAAGTGGCATTTCTATCGTCTGACCTAACGGCAGAAGATAAACACACCACGATAAGACCACGAGACATATTGCTGACACTCCCCTACTTCGTTAGAGCGACAAGTCAAATAATCTGATCATGTGTGTACCGAAGATCTTACAGTATGCACACCACAACAATACAATAAGATTCAAAGATTTTTGAATTCAAGTGGTAGCTTATTGACAATGGATGCAGCAGTATACCCTTCTGCACAAGAATTAAGGAAGTCTGATCCAAATGCAGGTTTGATTCCTGCCGTAACCGAGTGAAAGCTGCTTATTCTTGGGAATAAGCTAATATTGTTAACAAGAAATGACAGTAAGGAATATGAGGTATTCGCTATACATCACAAAAGAAAATTCAGACTGCTTATTGACATGAAGGGGCAATTGATGGTAAGCTATGGAACCAGGGTGCAAGTAGTCTCAAATAAGGGAACACATTACTACCATGTACTTGGATTTGATTTGTTGTCCACTAATACAGATAATTTAAGCAGATATGAGTCCAAAGAACAGTCATGATCATTAGACACTGTAAACAGCAAGCATAACAGTGATATTTGTTTGCCGTATGATGTAAGTGCCAAAACAAAAATGCGCATTTGTTGGCCTGAATCCAAACAAAATCATGCACTGAAAGAGGATTCATTCACACCCTGGGACTTGTCTGATTGACCATTGGAATCACTAATGAATGCTTTGACCATGAATATAATAGACTGGCCCTGACATCATTTTCGTGGCTCCAACATCTCTGGGCTGAAGTCACATGAATGTTGGCAAAACATGGTTGTTTCGAGTTGCGCTTATGACCATACTCAGCGTTATGTCGGGGGAAATGGCATTACATTTCACGTGTGTTTCTATCATAGTGCAGATGCATTTATTGAAATCTGCTAAAGTGACTTTTATATGTTTTTTTTACACTTGAAAGAGAGTATCACGAAAATTAAAGTGCTGAAAGTGATGCCTGTAAAGTCAGACTCGTATTACATTTTGGAAAGTGTCTGTGATAATTTGGTTACAGAAGTAAGTATAACTGTTTCTCGTTCCTACTCATAGTTTCCCTAAGGATGAAAACCGAAGGCAGTTTTGGATACAGACCTGAAACGGAACAACTTTAAGCCATCTGCACATACACGCCTTTGCTCGAAGCACTTTGAGGAGAAGTGTTTTGATAGGTTAGTTATTATTTACAATGTATATTTATAATTTATGTTTACAGTGTCGGTCAATTTTAATCCTGATGTTTTTATAGGGCTAAGACTGGAGGGAATTGGCTAAGTAGTGATGCTATCCCGACACTTTTTGATTTTCCGGAGCATATGAAATCGAAGAGGCCTAAGCTCCGTAAATCACACACTAGAAGGTGTTCGTTAGATGATGCCTCATCTTCTGAAATCTATGCTTCCAATGCCTGTAAGTCTGAATGTTGTTAGAATTTGTGTGATAACTGCGAGTTAGTAAAAAATTGTATTAGAATAGAACTGTAGCTCGTTATTTTTAAACTGATAGTTTAAACTTTTGTAAAAATTGTGGAAACTGAACCTTTGAAGTGCACCTAAAATTCATAGTCTAAAATGGACCTGCTCCTAAACTTGACAATTTTGGCACCTATAGTTGACATAATTCCCATATCCCATTTTCTTTTATAAGTGACTAGAGCTCAAAACGCGGCAAATCCAATGTTTAAAGTTTTGACACGAGCCCACTCTTACTGTTTAAAAGAATTTTAACGACATTTTACATTAATTTATAGTTTATAGCAACTTCGTCCCACCGCCCACCAGAGGGGCATTCGATGTATTTGTTAGATTTTATAAATGGTGCTGTGAACAAATCCACGTCAAATGTAGTTCTGGCATAATTTTTCACAAATAAAAAAGTAATTTTTGTTGGAAGCGTTTGGCAGTCAATTGAGAAATGTGGGGAAAATACGATACAAACACAGGATGGCAGACCACTGATTAGAAATCCTGCCACGTTTTGCCAACAGTCACGTGGTTTATGTTGGAGCCACACCAGCCCTATGGCTTGTGCACAGCAAGGCCAGTCTACTAGTATCTATGGTCAAAGAATGAATGCTTAAATAAATCAACACAAAGTTAATGAGTTGTGGATGAGAATACAACAGCTAAATTGTCAGTCCTTCCTTCAGCATGAAAACAAAATGATATCCCAGCAGCAGCAGCAGCATCAGGTTGCAGACCTGGACTACATGAGCTACGTAATGTTAAAGAAGGGTCAAGTTATGGAGTCAAAGAAGATCTGGAAAGGGCCACATCCCATCGTAAAAGGTTTGTCACCATTAACTGTGAAGCTTCAGCTGCCTTTTCTTTCAATTGTAGTTCCCACAAGTAAACATTATGTAGTCACAGTCCACACTTGGAGGCCAAGATGTCACCAACCATCAAGCGAACCAGCTCAAGACACCCCTACGATCTTCACAGATTTGTGTAGTGGTAGTGCAAGGAGAGTGTTTGTTTTCAGCTATGTGCCTGGGTGACTGTTATGCAAGTATAGAACTTAAGACTGCAGCCATTACACAGCATGCAAATGTAAATAAGTTTTATTTCTACAAGTTACCACCAGAGATGCATTTTGTTTAACCTTATTGCTTACAACTAATTACCCACTTTAATTTTAACACTAATTGTTGCTACAGCAGGTGCCATTTCAGTAAAGCTGTAGAAATTGTACAAAAGAAAACAGGTGTGTGTGTGTTGTTTGAACCAAGAGCAAGCAAGGTAGTTTTATTAAGCTAAACTTATGCTCAGGTGCAATTCAAGCAGAATTCAACTGCAAATAATTTCTGTTAGAGAGAAACCTGATCTATTTCTTTTAAGGATAATCTCACAGTTTTGGGAACAGGAACATCTTGTCATAACAACAGGATCACTGTCAAAATGCAGCTAGAGTTTAAATTTGCTAATTGGTCTAAAAAGTTAATTGGTTCTTCAACCTTCTCCCATACAAAACCTCAGCACAAACATGCCCAGACTGGATCCTCTGAACAGTATTTGGTGCCAGCTGGATACCTATCAGATGTTGAGGATAAAATATTAGATCTTGTACAACAGTTTAGTATGAATTGAATTAACCTTTCTAATGAAATACCTATCTTAAGAAATGTGCAAAGAATAATTACACAGTTTTTATTCAACATATTGTAAAGCAACCCAAATCACATTTCGACATAATTTGTTGTGAGATGAATGGAGTGTTGTTCCAGGGATTGCATGTTCTGAGAGCTCACAAAGATTTACAGGCTCTACTGTTGAGGATTACTGATAGTCTGTTAAATTCTAGAGCTGACACTCTTGATTTAAGAATTGCTCTAGAAAATAGTTTACATAACTGATTAAGCACAGTGTGCTATTACAAGCAAAACAGTTCTAGCAGATCATCCTATTACTTGAAGATAGCGTACATGCAACATATATTATGATTTACTCTGTCAATCATGTAATTTACACTATTGCTGTAAGTCAACCACTAATCACTCTACTGATTGAAGATGAATTTACTGTTATTGTTTCAACACGCATAGTGTGAACAAAGCATAATTTGAAAATGTGTGAGATTCATACTTACCCAGTTTTCTTGTCACATGTTAACCAAAGGATTATTTACTGATCATTGTAGATCAAAGATATTTTGTTTCCTTGCATGAGCAGGAACTGAGGTATTCCATGAAAAAGAATTGGTCATGTATAACCTACGAAAGACAATTGCTCTACAGTTTTAATGAACCTTTGTAAGGTTTTAAACAACTGTCTGGTAGTGCAGTTTACTCTTCCTAATCAATCTGCTATGTGACATTTAGATGTCTAAACTACTGTCCTCATCTGTACTAAGTGGTTGTAGATTAATTTCAAATGCTAGCCACTCTGATTTTCCATGTGATCTTTTTTGATACCCTTTCTGTACTTTCAATTAATTTTCATGCTGCAGGTAATTTTTCATTAACATGAACATTAACCAGCCTAACACAATGAATTACACATACTAAAATATGTAACCATTTCTCTGTCTAGTTTCCCTGAGGATAAGGAATTAATTATGAATATGAAGAAAAATTTTAACACCTACCTGTAATGAGTTAAATGTCAACCAGTAACACTACTTCACATTTCATTATCAGTTTTGTGTTTTAATACTTCCTTAATTTGTTTAATGTATGTACTGTATGTTATTCTGAAAGCTCACTCATTGGTACTAACTGTTTCGCAATACCACCTGATGCCTCATCTAGGACAGTACATCCATGGCACCTAAGTGGTTATTAGGGTCACCGTTCTTAGCTCCTCCTTTCTGGAGAGGTGGGTGTGAGGGGAGATGTAGGGGCAACCACTCTTATAGTGACCCCCTCAAAAGCATTAATATACTGCTCCCATCAGTAAATGGGAGTGCCCACCTCAAAATGCCTTGATAGCCCGATCACTGGCTGCCCTCATGGGATAAACTGCCAGCAGAAAAGTTGTTTAACTTGCCAAGGAGCAAATGAAGATTCAGTCTTTCTCAATACACATTGGTAAATCCAAAGAGTTTGTAACTCTCTGGCCCAAGGCTACAGACACAGTGTTGGTATTTTGTGCATAATGTCACATGTATTTGGTAATACACTTTCAGAAAGTACTTTGTTAGTATTCACGTCTTTTTGATCCATATGGAGTCATGGCTACAATTGGCTAATAATAGTATGTGGTGTCTTCAGCAGAGGATACTGCATTATGATTTATACTGCCATGAACTGTGGTGCATTTAGTGTGGTGTAGTGATTTGCGTCACTGGCTGGAGTGTTGTGCATCAGCACTTCAAACCCGGTCACCACCAATTATTTGTTATTTAGTATTTATCATTTCTTGAAGGTTCTAGAAATTTCTTGTGTTTATAATGTTTGTGTCCTCAGGAATATTCTATGTCTGTATAAAGAGCAGCATTCTTCATCCAGGAGTTCAGTACTGTTCTGACTTTACATTGGTGTTCGTAATAAATGTGCTCTCAGTTCTGTGAGTTGTACTTCGTTGACAACATTGCTTTTGGATTTGGACTTGATGTCGTTATGATGTGACATTGTTTGGTGGAGAGACAGAGTACTTCAAAACATTTACATAATTGTAGCTCCTAATAGGCAACATAAAAGCCATCACCTGAATGGAAAGGAACCAATACATTGTTTCTAAGATATCATATTCAAGAGACGGACGGATTCCAAAACAACAGTAAGTCAGCTGAACATCAGTTTTTTGTTTTGTTTTGGAAACACGGGCCAGGACCAACTGAAGTGGCTGAAAGGATTTGACTGAGTTGTAGATATGATATGTGGGATGATATGATGTCTTTGCAAAACATGTAATTTTACTTAGACAGCACAGCATACTATTGTTCAAGAAGAACATTAGCTGAGGAATATTTCAGGCCCAATTGAAGAAAACGTTGGGTGATAGTCAGCCAAATCCACTTAACAGCACAACAATTGGAGAACAGGACCTAATGTCAAAGGGAAACAATGCAGTCTTAAACACAGAACATTTCGGTACTATGCTTCATTATGAATCCAAAATGACACAAGCAGACAAAAACTCATACGTGATGAAAGGAGTGACAGAAAACAGTTACCAAGCTCTTCTTGTAAAAAAAATGTCACACCAACTGAAAAAATCATCAACAACTGAAAAAATCATCAAGCAATGCCAGCATGTCGAGGAAATACAGCATAAAACAGTCGCATGAAAGAAGTATCACTGACTCCTGAATGTGATCCCTATGACAGCTGTGGAAAACCATCACAACCTCGACTCTCCCACTGCCAGGTAGCATGAAAAGAGATACAGCATTGCAAACAGAAGTTTTCAACCAGGTAAGGAAAAGATACCAACCAGGAATATTGACCCCTTATGTCATGAGGTAATGGAGAATCTAGAAGAAAAGATATGTTGATTTTTGCACCTGGCTTTGCAAGCAGTTGAAAGAGCCAGAAAGAATGGACTTGGTTAACTCAGACTTATGCTTTCACACGACAACCCAGCGCCTGACCAATGCAGGTACAAACAAATTCTCCAAGTATAATGCCTTGCAGAAGAACAGACATTTGGAGGACAGAGCACATCACACCCGTATGTTTCTACTGAGGAAGTCTTTGACATGTTTTATCTCAGAACAGAGAAAGAAGGTGAGTTTTCGATAACTGCTAGGCCACCCGATGTCAACCATCACAACAGAAATTGTGTTGCCATAATAACTAGCGATGACAGAAAGCAGCCCTC
Organism: Schistocerca gregaria; assembly: GCF_023897955.1. Classification (NCBI taxonomy): domain Eukaryota; kingdom Metazoa; phylum Arthropoda; class Insecta; order Orthoptera; family Acrididae; genus Schistocerca; species Schistocerca gregaria. Next base: position 302,195,364 of record NC_064920.1, on the reverse strand, counting down.
AGATTTCGTCATTTTAATGTTATTCTCGGAAGAGTCTTCTTGCATGTATCAGAGCTCCTGACTGACAAACCTATTTCAGCAAGCACATGTAATAAAGATAGCTCTGGGAGGTTGTTAGATGAAGAAAATGTTATCCCGCCTTCATCGATGAAACAAGTTACAGTTGACAATGAAGATGCTAGTTAAATTGTGAAGGTTCTGTTAATTGCAAAAAGCACCTCAGGCCTACTAAAGAAATTTACATGCACATAAGCCTTATAGTCTTCGTCGATCCATTATGGATGTGCGACAGCAGCTGGTCAAACATTTAACAAAGAAACTCACCAAGCAGCCATACAAGTTGAGAAAAATTATTTTATTTTTGCTACCAGTTTCAGCAGTTCAGTATGCCATATTCAGGCCCCAAAAGAACCTCTCAAAAATCGATATTGACATACTGGAGCTATCTGTTGTTATGAATTCTCAAGTGCTTCCTTTGAAGACTTGATTGCAGTCTTTGAAAGAAGCACTTGAGAATTCATGACATCCAGAAACAGATTGCTCCAGTATGCCAATATTGATAATTTTTGAGAGATGATGAAGGGACCTGAAGAAGGCATATTGAATTGCCAAAACTGGTAGCAAAAATAAAATTATCGAACAGTAAATATGATCCGGCCAGACCGAGGAACAACATTGGCGAATGTTAGCCACTCTTCCTTAATTTTTCGATGCTTTCAAATCTGAAGTAGAGAAAAGACAGACCAAGTGACTCATGGTAGAACACTATATCAACACAGGATCATCCACCAATTAACGAGCACTTGCACAAGGTCTGCTCAAAAAATTCCGGGACATTTGTAATTTCACGCCAATGTTGTGCATTCCTGCACATGCCTATGTTTAATGTATAACTGCCAGAAGTTTCTTTGTTGTATGTCAGTTACTGTTCAGTGCTGTATTGTATAGAACGTATTGCACAGTTCGCGAATTTTGAGATGGCAGAGTTAAGAGGAGCAATGCATCTGCATTAAATTTTGTGTGAAACTCAAGAAAACCTTTACAGACACACATAAAATAATGCAGGAAGCCTACGGTGATTACTTAAACTACTCTCAGTGTTACAAATGGTTCACATGGTTTAAAAATGGCCAGACAGAAGTGAAAATGACTCTTCTTCAGGATGACCTTTGACATCTACCAACGACGCTCGTGTCAGAAACATCAATGATGAAATTGTACATGCCAATTGAAGACTGATTGAGAGATTGCACAAGAATATAGCATTTCAGTTGGATCATTTCATGAAAGCCTGACACAGCATCTCGGAATGCTCAATTTCATCCCACAGCCCATGAGTCAAGACCAGAAAGACCTGCACCTAACAATCTGTGAAGAGCTTTTGGATCGTGCAAATGAGAACAAGATGTTCCTTAAGAGAATCATAACTGGTGATGAGACAAGAGTATGCAGTTATGATATTGAGACCAAGGTTCAATCTTCACAATTGGTTGGTCAAGGTTATCCAAGACCAAAAATAGCTCGTCAGAACAGGTCAAATGTCAAAGCCATGCTGATAGTTTTCTTCGACTTTGAAGGACTAGTTCATCATGAATTCAGGCCACAGGGACAATCTGGATGTGTTGCAATGCCTGCAAGAAAATGTGAGAAAGAAATGGCCAAACATGTGGTGAGAAAATTCATGGCTCTTGCGTCATAATAATGCACCTAACACATTCATCCCTGATGGTGTGTGACTATTGCACAGAAAGCGAAATCGGTATGCTTTTCATCCCCCATACTCTCCAGACCTGGCCCCTGCTGACATTTTTTATTTTCAGAGTTGAAAACACCATTGAAAGGACAAAGATTTGCAATGATAGACAAGATAAAAAAATTTCGCCAGATGGCTTTTTGCATGATACACCAAGCAGTGAACTGTACCGTGACTGCTTCCAAAAGTGGAAATGGCATTGTAAGCCATGTATCAATTTGGGAGGAGAGTATTTTGAAGAAGACAATGCACATTAAGTAAAAGGTAAGTGCAGAAAAATTTTGTGGACAAAGTTCTGGAATTTTTTGAACAGACCATGTATAGTGTGTCAGCTGCTGAATGATGGATAATCCAGCAGAAAGTGGGGAAGATGTTGGAAGCTGACATCACTAAACCTTCAGAGTGCTTCCATCCACTCCTGTGGTCTTTGTGACGAGAAATGATGCTAAATGGTATTTCTGCAGCCATTACTGAAAACTGAACAAACAGTGCTGCGTGTTAGTGGTATGCTATACTGCTTGAAAGGAGTACAGTGTTTCTCAACTGTGGATGTGCAGACAAATAAAGGCTGATGCGGCTCACAAGGAAATGAGTGCCTTCATAACACCTAACAGCATCTATAAGTTCAATGTTATGCTGTTTGGACTGTTTAATGTTCCAGCCACCTTTGAAAGTATGATTCACAAACTGCTTTGACATTGTAAATGGATGATCTTTCTTTGCTATCTGGATGATGATGCTTTTCCAAAGACATCTGGAGAAGATATAATTGGTCGCTGCCCAAAAAAGCGACACCTCTTTGGGTACCTAGCGAATGCTAGGAAATTAGAGCAGTCACTGATTTTCTGACTCCTCAATGAATTTTCCATGTTAGAAATTTTCTTGGAATGTACTTATACTACTGATTATTCACAAAGGACTTCTGTACCAAAGCTCGTCCCTTGCCAGAACTACTGCAGGAAGGCACCAAATTTTCCTGAAATGAGGTGTGGGAAAGATCTTTCTTTGGCCTTATGGAGGCACTTCATCATGTTCACTCCTAGCATAGTATGATGAGGATGCTGTGTCAGAACTTCACTCTGACATCAGCAGAAACAGGATAGCTGCTGGTATAGTTCAAATCCAGAAAGGTGCTATTAAGGTGAAAGCTATTGTTTCCAGAGTGCTCTTCAAGTCTGAGAAGAATTGCTCTACAACTGAAAAAGTGTGCCTTGCAGTTGTTTGGATCACATACAAGTTCCAGCCATTTTTGTTTGGCAAGCCATTCATCATTGATGGACCACCATTCTCTATGTTGACTGACTAACCTGAAGGTTCTGTCAGGTCAACTGGAGAGAAAGGCCCTGAACCTTCAGGAATACATCACAGTGGTGCACAAAATTGGAGACAAACACAAGGACGCTGACCGTCTGTCAAGAAAATCTGTGGCGGAATACAGCAGCATGAATAAAATCTAAGTCTTTGCTGCATTAAAGGACATTGCTGTTGAACACAGAAAAGTTTCAGCATTGCTGAAAACAGTAGAAACCTTGAAGAATTAGGAAGTGATAGAAGGAGAATTCCAGTTAACACACAGAACATTGTATAAGAGATACTACCTTGAATTAGGAAGTGACAGAAGGAGAATTCCAGTTAACACACAGAACATTGCATAAGAGATACTACAATTCAATGGGGCAAAACTGTTACTCGTCATCCCAGCTCATCTATAACAAGCTATCCAGAAGTATTTCCACAGTGCTCTTACATCTGGTATTCGTGAAGACTCTGGACAGAATCAGATCCAGTTATTACTGGACAGGTCTCTCCATATCTGTCAGACACTATGTGATCCACTGTAAGGAAAACCAGCAACAGAAGCACGATTTACCTCTGGGGCATCTGGTACTGTTCCGCCTGCTTGCAGTGCAATTCCACTGATATAGAATCGACCCACTGTGGAGGTTGCTGAAGTTGTCAAACAGTAATTGATGGGTTATAGTCTGTAATGACTACCTCAGTTGCCACACTCTCGCCAAAGCTGTGCTGACTGCTGAACCTCCAGAAATTGCTAAGGACAAGCATTGAGCACCCTATGTAGTATTCTCTGACTGTAGAAATTTTTTTTTTAGTCAGCACTACAATCAGATATAATTTCACGTTGGAACATCACCTGCAGAACAAAAACAGCCTATTACCCACAGACAATTGCCCCCACAAAATTGTTTCAGTAAAGCAAGACACTACAGGCTTCACGCTGCCCTTTCTGTTCCACGGACACAAGGCTGAAATGACAAAGGATACACTGTTACTGTTCTGTTTTAACTGGATGATACTCAGGACAACTACATGTAGCACTTCATCCTAGGACCAAAGAAGTAAGATAGTTGGCTTGCATACAGTCCCTGTATGCCCAGGAGAAGGTCCAAGAGCACTGTAATGCCAAGCATTGACCAGCGACATACAGCCTGGTGGACTTAGTCTGGATTTTTACACCTGTACAGAAAATGGGACTATAAGAAAAGCCACTAAAGGGATACTCTGAGCAGTATTATATCCTTTTTTAATCACCAGACATCACATATGAAAGCAAGTATTATGACTCTTCCTCTCAAGATGACACAAGTGCAGAGATGCTGTCCATATCCTCCATATAATTACCTACGACAGTCCTGAGGTGATTGATGACGGCAGTTCTTGTTCAAGGAAAGAGAAAGCCCATGTGATGATCGCAAATCTTCAATGGAGGGGCTACATCCAATGCTCATCATAGTGAAGAGAATACAACATAATGAACAGAATGCGAGGATCCACCAGTGCTGCCATGCAGACCATTGACAAGATCTATATCCAGGGTGCTGTAGTATTGTTATTTACTATTTAAGTAGTGTTTGTGTATTCTGGAATATTTGATATATTTATAAGTAGCAGCACACACTGTCCCAGAGTTCAAATCTCTTCTGGCTGTATATTGGTGTTTGTAATAAATGTGCTTTCTGTGCTTAAGAATTGTGCTACACTGATGACTGCTTTTGGATTAGAACTTCAGTGTGATTAAGATGTGGCAATATATATGTTTTAGTCCACAGTAATAACATTATCGCAAAGCAAAACTTATTGACTTTGTACAACAATATGATTTATATGCTTGGAAGCAATTACAGTAGTGCAAGATTCAAAAATAAAGAAAGGAGGGAACAGGATAGGAAGAAGTAAGGGGGAGATCAGAGGGGCAACATTAGTCATAATTTAATATATAGATGAATCAAATTTAGTGATGGAAGTCATTGAGTGGGGTAAACTTGGGAACAGTGAGTGTGGGACAAGAGGCAGCAAAAATTGAGGCCCTTGGAATTGGGGTATTGAGGAATGAGTCGCAGGGTTCATTTTCTGCTATGTAATTCAGGAAAGATGGAGCTTTCTGGGGTGGAATGCAGCTGTGCTGGTTCTGAATTAGCTATTGAAGTCAAAAACATCAACAGCAAGATGATAAGATGCCAGAGGATGACACAAAATCACTGTGCCTGCAGAACAAGCTTCAATTCTCTATATGCTGATGTGCCACACACCCAGCCAGATGATCTCTCATTCAGCTAATTTATACATGCTGTGTCACATTTTAAGCTTTTTTGATCAGTTGTGGTACTATACTTGCAGGGCACTGGACAAGTCAGAATAGACAGGGCTTTTCTGCTGTCATAAGTTCTCACTCACTCCATTGCCACTGTACAACTCATTGAAGATTTAATGTGTAACAACATTGAATACCAGTCGTTATTTCAATGCATGTACTGATATCATTAAGTCGCCGACTCAAAATTGATATCCAAAAGGAATCTACTGGAGAATTGTATCCTCTTGGCAGATTGTGTCTAGACTATTGAAATAAGTGTCACTAGTTGAGCCATAAATAACAATGCCATACTTCATTTTGGACATTTTCAAAAATTCTTGGCCTTATGCCACCCTCCATTGCGACAATGTTGAGTTTCATTACGTTGTGAATACTTTACAAAAATGCAGTGTACAACATTCATCACTTCCCCACATACATCTGATAAGGTCCTTCAATTTTATCAATATGCACATGAGGGCTTGCATACCTAATATGTTCCAAAAAACCATACATAAAAATGGGATTTTCTGGTGCTCATACCTCAGGTTCCATTGGTGATAAAAAGGTAGGGTCAAGTGTCTTGGATAGCCCTCGGGCTGGGGACCATTTGTATACCCAAAGAAGAATTATCTTACTGCCATTATCCTACAATACAGGGTCAAAATATGAATATTACATATTTCCTCCTGCTTATGCAAATTCAGCAAACTGATTGGTTCTTTTTGCATTTGATATTGTCTACAGTGGGCTTGATGGGTGGTTCCTTGAAGAAGTGCAAAAAGTGCTTTTTTTCCCTGGCACTAGCAGACCAAAACTCAGCTGAGGATTTGAAGACAGCTATGCAGCACAGCAAATGGCTGAAACTTTTATAGTACATTCCTAAGATCCCGATCTCGAACAACCTTGAAAATTTTCTTGATATCTTTATCCGTTTCCAGGATACAGACGTTCTGGTTTATCCCACTTCTACATGTAAAATCATGTATGAGGAGAAAGCAAAATAATAAATAACCACAGCAAATTGTTCACATTTTGACAGTATGTTTAATATCGCATTTATCTAGAAGAGATATCACCACATTCTCAAAAATCTTTATCCATTATCAAGAAATACCCCAAAAAATCTGTTCTGGGTACAAAACCCAGCCATGGATTCCGAGGTGGCTACACGCAGTAAATGGCTGTAATTTTTATGATGTACTCCTAAGATGCTGATCTCAAACAACGTTGACAATTTTCTTCATATCTTTACCCAATTTCCAATATACTGTTTTATGTCCAACACAAGACACACAAGCTCACCTAAATTGACTAATTGTCTAATCGCACAGTTCTGATTATTTGAACAAACAACTTAAGCGTATTTGAAAGGTCTTTCAGATTAAACACCAAACAAACAAACATGTCTTCCATAATTCTTAGATGGCATAAAAGGATATTCTTGCTACTGCTTAGAATCATGTCACCTGCTAAACTGTACAATGGAAACAAAAGTTAAGCTCTGAAGTGCTACTAATCCACTCCTCTTGAATGCTAAGTTCCTTTATGAATAAAGTGATGTCAAGTGAAATTTCCTCACTATAATCCCCGAAATGTCCTAGTCCAGACCCGCCTAGCTAGTATGGTCCAGTGGCAGAGGACCTGATGATGATTAGATCCAGGCAGACGACATCACTCTTTTTGATACTTCAGCGAGAGAAAAAAATCTTTGCTTCATGGAAGATTACTTTGTTTTGATTGGTTGCAGAGTGGAGCCACAGAAGCAGAACACAGTGCCGAACTGCGCACACTTGACTCCAGATGCGTGTGACAACTGCAGTATCAGTGTGACTGCTAGAGTCACCCTCTGCTGGCCTCCCCCTCCCTGCTGTGGTGTCAGCGTGACTGCTAGAGTCACCATCTGCTGGCCTCCCTTACCCTGCTGTGGTATGAGTGGAGCTGTGGGCATTTGAATAATGCAGCTACCAGATATCTGGCCGATGGCACTCCATAGAAGGCATGCCATGGCACAGAAGTTCATAGTTACTGTACTTGTATCTGTAAAATCCAGTGTGAGGCAAAAACATAGTTTATAAAGTGACATAGCACAGAGACACATGCTGTTAAGTGTCTCCATTATCACCTGGGAACCGTATGTTATAATACTCAAGCATATGCAAAATATTTTTGCACATAAAATCCGATCTGAGGTGCAAAATTAGTTTTGTGTTATTTCAGTTTCCCATAAGTAAAGTGTCAAAATTTTACCGATGAATATATTCCTTTTCATATGAGTTACGTGCTCTGCTGCAGCAGGGGAAAGAAGGTAACCAGTAGAAAAATGCTTGTACAGGAGCACAAAAAAGGCGAAAATATACCTGTTTAAAGACTCTTGACTGAAATGTGGAGTACTGCCTGTCTCATTCTACCTTCCTCAACACCTTTAAAATTTTTCTCAAAAATTTTTGCTTGCAAACATATTCACTTTTTTTATGCTAAGAGAAAAGAAGACAGAGTAGCACAAAGACAAAAATGTAATAAATATTGGAAGATAGGAGACAGTCGTTGTGTTATAGAAAGAGTGAAGGAGCCAGTCGCAGTGAGAGAGAAAGAGGAGGACACTGTGATATTTGAACATAGTTGACAGTAACGGAACTGTGCTGGGAAAAGATTGAAGGAGACATTACCAGAGCAGGAGGAATAAAGAAAAAGAGAAAGTGGACGTGGTTGAGGGCCAGTGGTAATGAGAGTCAGAGTATATTACAATGAAGAAGAGAGATAGTGACAGTGAGAAGCGGCAGCAGTAGTAGGAAGGTATGAGATAATTTGCAGTAAAAGGGAGCAAGAGGGAGACACTAACAGTGGGAGGAGACCCTTGTATTATAGAAAATTGAAGGGGACTGTGGCTGTGACACAAAAGACACTAACAGAGTGATTATGAGAATGAGTTGGGCTGTGAATGAGTAGGTGAGAAAGGGTGACTGGGAGTGGATGGGTATGAATGGCTTACAGCAGTGGACTAGTGGGTGTGAGGGAGTTACAGTTAGGGGAGTTTGTGGGAGTTTGAGATGAGCTGCATTATAACAAAAAATGTGAATATGTTCGAATGCCAAAATTTTTAAAGGTCCTAAGGAAGATAGAATGAGGTATCTGGTACCCAACTTTTCCCTCGGTCTTTTAACCAAACAGAAACACATTCCTATTTTTTGTGCTCCGATAGGAGCAATTTTCTGCTGGTATATGTATGCTGTTTGGTGCTGAACAATTGAAATCGACACACAACTTTCCTCAGACAGCAATCAAAAATCAGACTATTTTTACCATCGTTCCAGTCTTTTATGATCAACCACACCAATATGCTGCTGAAGACAATATGAAAAGCAGAAAGAGCAAAATAATCCAACAACGGCAATAATTTGTCTGAGCATCCTGAAGTTTGTGACACTGACTTTGGGGACAGCATTTTCATAAATTAAGCAGCATATCCAATGTTAGGCATATCCAATGTTGGGACAGAAACAGAGGTTATATTCCTCAATATAAATTATTGGAAATATTTTTTAGCTTCATGTGTTAAGTTTGTGGATGATGCTGTATATTCAAGTACAGTAGTTGTATGTTGTTGTAGGCCAAATTGTAACTCTTAAATTAATTATTTTCTCACCGAAAATAGGCCTACACATGCACAGTCTCCTTTAGCTAGATCTAGCTTATCAAAGATGTACTAAAACTGTTAACTAACACTGGAAGCAACTCTTAAATTCTGGGATTTGAAAACTTATATGAGAGGGTAGTTTGTGTAGGTTCTTTACATGGTTTACACATATAAATAAATATTCGCGCTGTCTCCTCTGTACAGCAGAGATATCGTACGAATGTATGATTATATCTAAGCTGACAGAAAATTGAAGAACAAAAATAGCAATTCTTTTAGGTGCCTCATTTATGTTTTTTTCACTGATCCCCAGTGTCTGTTGCTCTTCTGAGCTGATGCAAGGAAGATGCATGTAGTTAAGTTGTCTCAGTATTTTGTAAAGTAAAAGTTCCAAAATGCGGAAGTTGCAAGTTTTCATTCTACTGCCGAGCTACATTCTAATTTCCTTCTCCCAATTTTATGAGGACTTGCCTTTTAAAATTCAGCTCTTGGGCAAAGAAGTCAACAGGAAGAGAGAATAGATGCTGCAGCCATGATGGCATTGCTGTACATCACTGGGGACAAAAGGCAAATTACTAAGACACACACTAAACTAAAAAACAACACATGCAACTATGCCTGTGTGTGTTGCTGGCCAGACTATTTTTGGTGTGCCTCAACAATAATTGCTACATATATCTCTCTCTGCCCTACCAATATAAGTTCAACATGCTTTCAGGAGTACTTCCCAACGTCTATTATTTTTTTTTCCATTCTCTATCCAATTGGGCACAGGATGCTGTTTTAAATCTTGGTCCACTGCACAATTACGATTTTTCAGCTGGAACTCCAGAACCAGGGATGGTGGCACTGAGCAAAGAGAGGAGGGAGGGTGATTGGTGAGAACTGGGATATTGGATACATTTTCATTTGTTACCTGTTTAAAAAAAAAACTATGTAAGAGGCGCGCGCGCGCGTGTGTGTGTGTGTGTGTGTGTGTGTGTGTGTGTGTGTGTGTGTGTGTGTGTGTGTGTGTGTGTGTGTGTGTGTGTGTGTGTGTGAGAGAGAGAGAGAGAGAGAGAGAGAGAGAGAGAGAGAGAGAGAGCGGGGATGGGGTAGGCATGGCTCTCACACATGCGCACTGCGTGTTAACTCAATATATTGCTGTTTATGCTACGTACCTCTTGGGGAAACCTACCCTTGTATCTGTGAGAGCAACATTGTGACAAACTGCACAGTCCTTGCCGGATTGCAATATGAGCAATCATTAGTGTGAGGCATACAGACCTGAATTTATTAAAATAATAAGGAATCATTGAGCAACAGTGAATTTTGTCTGGTCTTTGAACTGTCTTTCAAGCCAGACTAGATGGATTCCATCCCTCAGCTCTTGGTACTTTTTGATGAAGTAGCTTTAACTTTCCAGCTTCCCTGGTTCTACAGACGGCCATTGCTCGAATTTTAGGACACCATTTCTCAGCTTGACTGCAAGTGCAACCTACTGTGCTTCTCACTACTATGAACAGGAATACATGTTTGGAAATTTACCATTTCTGTTCTACAATGGTTTCATTTCAGATGTGTAATATGTCCACATCCGCTGAGGGAAAGAGAAAAGTCTCAGAAGTGCTTGTTTCGGTATGCAGTAGGGTAGACAGGATGACATGTACTATGTCATACGTTCACCTGCTGTCAATGTCTGCCTTGCTGCGAGACCCCTGGAGAGGCAGGGGAAGATCTGCTCACACAAGTTCTGCACTAGAAAATGAAGAGACAACAGATGGTATTGAGATTGTGCACCAGAACATGCTTCGTAGGTACAATGTCTGTAACAATGTTGGTGGTTGCCACATCAAGCCACTGTTGTGATGCACTAGTACTTTTCTGTACATGCTGTATGCTGGGTTCTTGTTTGTTTTGGAATAATTTTAATACATTTAGGTGTAAATACAAAATAAAGTGGCTAAGTGATAAATGGATGTTTCGTTATATTTTCTTTTGAATTGTTACCTAACCAATCAGAAGTGGATGAGTTAAAACATCTTAATTGAAACCATCATGGAAAAGAAATTTTACATTTCACAACATGGGTTCCTGTTCAAAATAATATGAACTCACTCCCCCTTACAAGTCCTAGAAGTTTGAAATTGGATTTTCAGCACCCTGTGTACATAATTGAATTTGTATGGAATCCTCAGTGCTTGAGTACTACTCATACCTGACCAACTTCTTTCAAATGAGTCCACTCCGTTATATGGTCATTGCACTACAAACCTCAAAATTCTGCAACTTTCACTGGGTTAAAGACAAATGGTCTGTAACAGAATTTGCAGATTGCTGAGCCAATCATCCAACTGGTGGTGGAAGTAGAAGTACGATCCTGTAACACTTCCAGCCGGCTGAAATGGACAGAGAAGCTTATGATGTCCTGATTGTAACTAGGAGTCTTTTATGTTGGTTGGTAATCAGAAATCAGATATGAATTATGATTGTGTTAATGAAATGCACAGTTCCAAAATGCTTTTAATAATATAACTTAGAGTAACAATCACAGTCAATTAATTTAGAATGAAAACACTGCAGCAAAATACATACAGACCAGAATATAAATTTTATTGTATTGTACTGTCCAATAATTCCCAAACTGTTTATATTAACTTCCATACAGTCTCTTGCAAGCTTCAGTGTTTTGAAAAGGAAGCTGCCATGCTATTCAGTATTGCCACAGGTTGGTGGGACCTTCAACTGGCTTCTACCAGTTTCTACACTATACTCCTAAAAATCATCTCCCAGTGCTTTCGGGCCTAGAGGAATGAGATAACTGTTTTAAGGAACATGGTGTGTGTGTGTGGTCTTGGAGATAAACCAACTACACACAGGTGTGGGGCATTAAAAAAAAATTATATTTTTACATATAACAGTCTCCAAATTTTTCTATCAACTTTTGGAAAATAAAGTAATTTGAAAACTAAGACTCTCAGAAAAGGCAATGAATTCTAGGAAATTACAATCTACATGTAACACAGGACAGTTTTCAGCTGGTCACCCATGTGGATGGGCTTACAGACAGACTGCTTGTGGAGAACATTCCAAGCAGGAACAATTGTCCACTCCCAAACTGACAGTGCCTGCTGTCCACAAAAAATCTGACACTGTTTGAGAATCCACAGCAGCAAACCACAGGGTGAAAAAAAGCAATGTTAAAACTAAAAGAAACACCATTTCCTCATTTATATGTTTGTGTAGCCGTTGTCAACACATTTGTATTCGCAGTAGCTGGTCACACAGAAGCAGAGACCAGCAACAGGCCAGAAATGCTGGCCCATCTCAGGCAAATATGTAGGCCCCACCAATGGACCTAGTCTCCCAGAGTTGCGTAGAGGCAGAGTCCCTAGATGCGTGCTGAAAATCAGCACATTTCTGTGATTTATCCACAAAACAAAGGCTGCGACCTATGTTCTACAGGCCAAACGAGATGGATTTCAATATCAGCAACTGTGTCTCATTTAAAGTGTGTTATACAGTGCAGCATTTTATTGTAGTACATTTTTGGAATTTAAACCTCGTTTGTATCATTGAGAAGAAATTAGTATAGACAATAGTAGGGGGAATATTATGGCAATTTGTACACTACACACTCACATACTTTGCAAAAGAAAAATGGAACAAACTGGGTGAAAAACGGAAACATTCCAGCCACAAGGGGCCTGATTCAGAATCATGGGCACTCCTCTGATAATTGGAAAGTTCAATATGCTAGGAAGCAGATCTTCATTATCCTTTGTAAAGTACAAAAACTTGTAATACCTGTATAGTAACTGACAACAGTTATGGGTAATATTACAATAAACAAAGTACAAACAACTTGTTGCTGGCACTTGCCAATGCTGATTTATACAATTCATCACCCCCCCCCCTTTTTTTTTCTTCCCAGTGGCCTGCACCAGTGCCAGTTCAAGAACACTTTCCACACAAGCAAATAATGTCTCCCATCTCCATCTGTCTCATAAAATAACTGCTTTCTTGTGCTTTTAGTCATTTTACTAACATATCCCCCTCTTAGCATCAGTTAGGCCACAGCAGTCGTGTGTATGAGAGTTATACTTCCATAAATGTGTGTGTTTTCTATTTCCAAAGGAGGACTATTTTCTGTCCAAAGGCTTAAAGGTTTAGAAGTCTTTTCATCAAGCCCATCTGTGTCTCAGTGCCTCCTCTATTTTATATCCTTTTCATAAAGTTATCCCCCTGCAGTAGCTGAAAGGCAGCATAGACACTTTTCGTCTTGCGCGCAACTGGTTACAATTACAAGTGGCATTACCACGCCCTTCAGTGAAATGGCAGCAGATGAAAACATTTGTGCCAAGCTATGAGTCACACAAGATTTACTATTTATTTCTTAATAAGCATTATATTTAGAAATTATTATTATTATTTATACTGCATGGATCCCAAATTTTATTAGTGAAAAGTGATACTTATGAATGTACCGAATAAGAGAAGCAAAAGCATTCCAGTATACATGGGGGTATGCAAATGAGTCATTTGCAAATGTTTGGCCACAAACTGTCACTGACTTCAATATGAAATATTGTCCTGGTTTGTTGGGGATATGTGTACGAACATTTTCCAACAAGATATGATGTGCAGGGTGCATTAGACTCTGTGGAATATACATGTTCCATGTTTGTTGATGGGCAATGTAATGTATTTGCATAGCAAAATTTATTAATACATGTTGTGCGAATAAAGCAAAAATTTATTTTGTCCCTTAAATAGTTGTTACTTGTCATTTAGCTGTGTTAATCTGCATATAAATGTATATGAGGTGTACCAACAGACCAGCAACCAATAGATGTTTCTCTAGTAGCAAGATTATTCTTCTTATGAAAATTGTAGTCCTTGTTATACATGTCAGACATTCCGAAGTGGATGTCATTTAAGCGCTCTGTATACCAAATGTCAACTATCACACAAGGTTTAATTTCTTGAGGTAAGCTATGAAGATATTAACATTCCACTGTTAGTTGAAAACAATGTCATTTAGCTGGCTTTTCCTTATTCCATACCATATGTTTCTACCAGGGAGGAACAGAGCCCACAGTAATTAATGGAGATGATGTGGGACTGCTCAACTCCCTAAGATTAATTCTGACTTCCATAGTGATCTCATCATTGTCACATCTCAAAAGCTGTGAAGTTTGAATACTACTTCCTTGCCTTGCTTTTGGTATTAACCACACATCTGAATTCTTTGCACAAGAATATGGAAAATTTTAAGGAACGATAATAACCTGTAGATCACACGAGTTGTAAAATTACCTTTTTTAACATATTATCAAGTTGTCATCAGGTTATCAGTTTACAAAAAAAGAAAAGGACACATCAAGAACATTCAAAATGTAAATTTGTGAGAGAAGGCCTTCACAAAGAGAACACCAGTGACAAATGACTACTTGTATAGGCCTATTTATGTATTATGTCTAGTAGCTCGACAACTGCACTGCTGAGCATTACCACTCTTTTTGAAAACATATTACGAGTCCCAATTTACTAATGGCAACTACTACACTTATGCTGGGGCACAAACAAATAGCTTGCATTTTGATACAAATGGGGTTCTAAGGTCTTAAACCTTACTTTGCATTCAATTCATTATTTTTTGTATCTTATTCACTTCACAGTACGGTGGACAGTCTAATCCATGTGGTGCGACTGATGTAGCAGGGAGGAGACTAACGATGTTCCTGGTTTGCAAGAACCCTTGCTGAATCATCAACATGCAGCTTGACCCTTCCATTCCAAACTTGCATGACCTTATTGCTGGCAGTTATAGCACTCCACAGGTTTACAGATGTAATGATGCACCTTCTAGTGGGTACATCCTGTGTTAATGTGCTCTTCAGGATCTTGTGAATAATGTTTTAAAATGAAAACTGTTTTCTTTTACTGCTTAAGTTTCAAGAATTATATCATGCAACTGCAACTGGGTACACTCTTAGAATGTTGCTATTAAGAAGCTTGGCTACTTAGTGTGCCATTGCTGACACTACCAAGAAAATATATTTTAAGGACTATTAACTGTAGGCATGCGAGGCAACAAAACAGAAGGAGTTTCAAATTTTATATTTATTTGTATGTTCAATCAAGGTCACACAAAACACTAAAGAACAAAACATTCACTCATGCAGATCCCTGGGTGTCCCAGGAGTCTTCATACAACTAGTAATCTATGTAGTTAAGCTGAGAAAACTCCTCAGATCACACTGTCCCTGGCGTCTGCTAAAAGCTGGTTGCTATAGTATTTCCACAGGGCAGAACTTTAGATTTGTGACACTGATCAGATCATGAATTGGACCTAAACTGCACTACTCAGCAGTACTACCGTAATTTTAAGTTTATATTTTGCTTTTTTCAAGTGTTCAGGTACATTTTTCATAAAATCTGCACAAACATAGCACGAAACTTGCATTGGCAGTTCTTCCACATTAGATGAATAAAATTATTTATTATTTTGAAGTTTTGATTTTCTTACGGATAAAGTATATTTTATCACAGCAATAAAATTCCCTCTAAATTTGTAAATGGACTTGGATTCAAGCATCAGAAGTCGGATATGGTGAGTTCATAAAACGCCCACTGCACTTTCTTGTCAAATGGACATAGTCATTAGGAACTAGCGGACACAGGAAATATATCTAAAAAAATACTACACAGAACAGGGCTACGATGTCTTAAGTGCAGTTTTGGCGACAAATCGAGGAATTTCCACATTTAAATGCAAGTTACAGACATTTCATTCTAGTGGACTGAAGAGGTGAGACTCATTACCACACCTTAAGGATGGCAGAAACTATTTTCTCGTACGGTATTTCTAATTCTGAGTATTAACAAAAGGAAATACTAACTCCGTAAAACAATCACTTACTTGAATATGGTACATTTGTATCCTCAAACACCCAGTATCATCGTAGTGTGCTGGATTCGTGAACACCTTCCGCACTGTATAGTTCAAGCATGTCGCTTCTAACCATTTTCGAATGAAAACAGAATTTGAGTCGGAAATTATAATAACTTCGTTACTGGTTTGGTGCAAAAACTTTAGGAGTTTATCAACACCGGCCGTTACGGGTATCTTTTTAACCGCTTCTTCAATAGTTTCCGGTTTAATTCCGTTCTCATGCAACAAAAAGAAGATTTTTTGCATGTAAGCTGTCCAACCGTCTGATCTATAGAGCTTTGTAACATCATCTGTTATTTTCTCTCTTGGAAGCAAATCTCGCACTACTATATCGGTGTTTTGATCAGCTATAGTGTGATCGAAATCAAAAGCAACTAGTATTGGTTTTGACATCTGGAATATTGATTTGCGAAGTCGTAACATGTATTCTTCCGGCGTTTTCTCGAGGGTACTCGCATTGACAGCGAGGTTTCTTGTCCACCCGCGTCAAGCTTTCTCGAGCTCAATACTTTCATGAAATGTTGACTGGGAAAGTATATCGGGCGCTACAGTTAGGTCATGGAAACGAAGACTTCAAGTTCTTGTCTTGTTGCACGCAAGACATTGGCTCAAACATCACGACAGTAAAACAACACAAAAGTTGTTTCTCTATCTGTAAGTAGCAAGTGTATACTCTCGCACATTGGTGTACATCTGTTATTCTGTACAACGTTTGCCCACAGACGATTGCAGAAGCAGCTTCGACCGGTCGACGAGAAGCAGTCACAGACCATAAACGCACCCACCGCTCGCAGACGACAGGGTGTCGGCTCTTCTGGTTCTTCATGTAGTTGTTGTAGTAGCAGTTTATTCATCCAGTGACAATGTACATTGTATGGATTTCGTCAAAGAACATAGTATAACAAAATTAAGATAAGGGTGTACTGATTCCTGCATAATTCAATGGTTCATTGTACCCATCACAAAATTTTTGGGCAATACAACTTTGATTACTGTAATAACATAAAAGTATGAGAAGGATCTTTTACATGAAATACATAACTAGTAAGTAATTTATTTAACACTTTTGTTTGGGGCCTTTTACATGAAATACATTTCAAGTAAATAGTTGATTTAATACTTTTGTTCAGAAAAATTAACATTGAGGCTGTGGCAAGCATTTGATTTATGCTACTGTTAACATATAGCAAATGAATGTAGTTACTTGCTACAAGGTTACTGCAGATATTCATTTATACTGTAATAGCAGTCGGTCATTAAGATTTTAAATATTGCTTCCTTGAATGTAGACAATGATTTTATTTATTGCAGCTGAATTGGAAGTTTGTTGAACAAAATAGTACCACAGTCTAACATAACAGTCGCGACACTTCGCGTCGATTTTGTTGCCTGCAGCGCCAGCAGCGCTCCAAGCGGCCGGTAGGTTGAACTGTTCGGCGCGATCGTGAAAGCGAGTAGTGATTGTTTATTTTGATTTACACAATGGTTTTTACCATCGGGAGCGTTTGTAGCGCAATAAGTTGGAGCAACAATAGGAAGAAGACACCACAGCTGTCTCTTTTAGGTTTCCTAAGGATCCTGAGAGGTATATACCATCATGTTACTGAACTGTATCGTCAGGATTCACTTGCAAATGTATGTGTATAAATGCTGAATGTTTCGTTTTAGGAGCAACAAACTGACTAGTTAACAGCAGACGAGAAGACCTTATGAAGAAAGACCCAGTTCATGAACGCAGACAATAACAAACTCGTGTGGAATGCAGTACCCACACTGTTTGACATTCCAAATAAGCCACCTCAACTGACGATGAAGAGGAAACTGCCACAAAGATTCGACAGTCAATCTAAAGCTGTAAAACAGCCCTATGACACACAAGCAGCCAGTTCAACTCTCCATGTATTAGTGCCAGATTCCCGAGAATCTGATGATGAAGTGGTTGGATTAACTGCAGCTGTTCATGTCTTACGAAAGAGTGTGAATTGTGAGAATGTGCAGATCGCTAGACCTCGAGCGAAACTATTATGGGACAAGGGAAGTGCCTACAGACAGATTGTTTGAAAATTATTCAAATATTTGATTTTTCGTGAAATGTAATCAGCTCATTATAATGTTTTCAGCATTTTTCTCCCACGATTTGTCAGTTGCTTGTCCCACTTAGAATAATATAAAGATGAAGGTCGTACTTGTGGCAACAGACGACAATGACAAAGACAGTAGGCTTACAGAACGATAAACGAGCTGTCCATCGCTTTTGCATGTAGAGGTACATGTCTTTGCTTCTTACATGTGAATCTGTGTGTTTATATTCTTTTGATATCAAAGTTGTAAGCTACAATTCTGTCCAATGTCACAAGTGTTTCTTCACGAATGTGTTGTAGCTTGCCACTCTATTCATGGTTTTTGTCCACACTTGCGCTTATTTTAGAATCATTTTTAGAAACATATATTCCTTCTGATACTAAACAAACTCTTGGAGGCAAGAAACTAACTCGAATAATTCGGAAATTACGTAGGAAATGGATGCAAACAAACATGCTCACGACGCTTCTGACGTTCACCTTACCTGCCGCTTGGGGCGCTAGTGTCGCTCCATCTGTCAAACGGCAACAACTTTTACAGCAGTGAGTGTCGCGACTGTTATGTTAGACTGTGATAGTACCATGAATGTTGGTTTGTTTTTGTGTTAAAGCCTTGTTTACTCTTTTTATGAGGATGTAATTGCACATTCTTGTATTGTAGGAATGAAGATCTGAGTTGATTTTATAATTATCAATCTGCATTTTTATATTAACAACATTTTTTTTATATAGAGGCATGGTAAGGACAGAATATTTATTCGCTGAAATAACTGTTTGGAAGGTGTTAGCCTTGTGCTGTTTGAAATTATTCTAACAGCTCGCTTTCATAAGATGAGGATAATTTTTATGTTTGCATTTATATGACCCCAGAGGGTTAAACCATAGGTGATAGCAGAATCGATGTAAGGAGAGTAGACAGTTCTGCTACACTCTCTACTACACACAATGCTAATGATGTGTAATGAAAATCAAGTAAAGCTTAACTTGTTAGTGAGGTAGAGAATGTAGGCTTTCCAGTCTAAATTTTCATCAGTTTGCAAATATCATAAACAATGCAGCTAGATGGCTTAGTACGAGCCGATAGCTGCTTCCGAAAACTTCCCAATTTGCTCATTATAGTGCAGTGTAGACTGTGAAGGTAGTGTGTTCCTTTGTAGCGATAATGTTCGAAATGGATTTAACGAGGTGTTGGATAGTTTCGCAAATTTTCAAATACGTGCATCGCATAAGTTAAATGGATTTACGAAACTTCTTGTAGGTACAAAAGCATCGTTATTAGATTTGATTTGAAGCGTCATGTTTTTGTGCTGTATGACAAACAGAGTGCGTGTGAAATGCTCAGTTTGTGGCGGCACATTGAAAAACCCTCCACAAAAGTGCCAGAATCATGGGATTACGATAGAGACTGAGATTTGGAGATCAGAAAGTGCAACCTTCGGAAAAATGAATAATTCAATTGGAAAGCTTTGTAAAGCAGCGTTCTCCAATAAGTAGAGAGACCATTTGAAGAGATGGCTTACCGACAATTCACAGAGGCCGTCCCATCACGTCAAATTATTCCCCAAAGCATTTCAAATGGCGGCATTCACGAACGCCGGCTATGGATCGTCATGTCACGTCATATCACGTCAAGGTGTTCCGGAAGGAAAGTTTTGACGATGTCGTCTTCTGCTGACATCGAAAATTAATCTATTTTCACCGCGCTCACAGAAGTTACAATTGGAGTATTGTATTTTCTTAATCTCTATTTTATTATTGTGCATCTGAAACCGAAAAATTACTTTGGTTTTACGCCTACAGAACAGAGCGGATGCCTACACTGCACATTAACAAGAATATAAGTTGGTGGAGCAATTTTCATTAAATAACATTTGAAGTGAAAAAGGTTGCTCAAATTAAGGAGAAACATATAGTTATTTATAACGTTAATATTTATGTAAGAAAAAGGATGACTGATAACATTAACAGGCTCCATTTATTTCCTTACAAACATTGTTTAATGTGATTCTTTAGTTTTTCCTGTCATATTTACTGATCGAACAGTTCATGTGAGAACAGCAGGTCCATAGTGTACAATGGATCTATGCCTGTTGGACAGTATTGACAGGCAGTGCACCGTGGATTGTTTGATTATTGTTTAATGTATTTCAATACATATGTTTCCGCTAGCAAATAAATGACGAAATTCTGAAATTTTGTTTCACTGTCAGCACTGTAATACACAAAGTTGATTAAGAAAATACGTTATGAAGTTTGCTTTGGCCATTAATAAACTTCAACGTTGTTGGTTTCTCAATTTCGAAACTATACTCCAACTTTTTCTATCATGGAAGGTAACTCAGAACCTCACTTTCACCCTTCACTACTGGACTAACGAAACTGATATGACTTGACATAACGGACAGTGTCAATATATTCTGACGTGACAGTACCGTGATGTGGCGTGGTGCGAGAGCCAGAGTGAGTTTGTCTTGAAAAAATACTCATGCATCTAATTTTTTTATTATTCCTTGAGTGTGTAGGATCTATAGCGAATAGTATTAATAGGGGATACTAACCTAGAACTACAGAACTAGTTCTTACAGTGTACTCTGTGTACCATTGCAACTTGATGTTTTTCACTTCAGTAAGTCATTCTCAGAGGCGAAAGAAGCGTTAAATGAAATATATGAATGGAACTGGCCCCCCATTTCTTCTGAAGAGTAATGGAATATTTTTTTGTTTTCCTTCTTTCTATCTGTTTCTTTGTCGCAGTTCCTCAGCAGTCTCTTGATAAATTCACTCGTCACGGTTTCGGCTTGAACAGACAGAGGAAGGACCATGTATGCAACAGACTGTCTTCGTTAATTAAAATTAACAATTGCTATAGTATTTCCACAGGGCAGAACTTTAGATATGTGACACTGATCAGATCATGAATTGGACCTAAACTGCACTACTCAGCAGTACTACCGTAATTTTAAGTTTATATTTTGCTTTTTTCAAGTGTTCAGGTACATTTTTCATAAAATCTGCACAAACATAGCACGAAACTTGCATTGGCAGTTCTTCCACATTAGATGAATAAAATTATTTATTATTTTGAAGTTTTGATTTTCTTACGGATAAAGTATATTTTATCACAGCAATAAAATTGCCTCTAAATTTGTAAATGGACTTGGATTCAAGCATCAGAAGTCGGATATGGTGAGTTCATAAAACGCCCACTGCACTTGCTTGTCAAATGGACATAGTCATTAGGAACTAGCGGACACAGGAAATATATCTAAAAAAATACTACACAGAACAGGGCTACGATGTCTTAAGTGCAGTTTTGGCGACAAATCGAGGAATTTCCACATTTAAATGCAAGTTACAGACATTTCATTCTAGTGGACTGAAGAGGTGAGACTCATTACCACACCTTAAGGATGGCAGAAACTATTTTCTCGTACGGTATTTCTAATTCTGAGTATTAACAAAAGGAAATACTAACTCCGTAAAACAATCACTTACTTGAATATGGTACATTTGTATCCTCAAACACCCAGTATCATCGTAGTGTGCTGGATTCGTGAACACCTTCCGCACTGTATAGTTCAAGCATGTCGCTTCTAACCATTTTCGAATGAAAACAGAATTTGAGTCGGAAATTATAATAACTTCGTTATTGGTTTGGTGCAAAAACTTTAGGAGTTTATCAACACCGGCCGTTACGGGTATCTTTTTAACCGCTTCTTCAATAGTTTCCGGTTTAATTCCGTTCTCATGCAACAAAAAGAAGATTTTTTGCATGTAAGCTGTCCAACCGTCTGATCTATAGAGCTTTGTAACATCATCTGTTATTTTCTCTCTTGGAAGCAAATCTCGCACTACTATATCGGTGTTTTGATCAGCTATAGTGTGATCGAAATCAAAAGCAACTAGTATTGGTTTTGACATCTGGAATATTGATTTGCGAAGTCGTAACATGTATTCTTCCGGCGTTTTCTCGAGGGTACTCGCATTGACAGCAAGGTTTCTTGTCCACCCGCGTCAAGCTTTCTCGAGCTCAATACTTTCATGAAATGTTGACTGGGAAAGTATATCGGGCGCTACAGTTAGGTCATGGAAACGAAGACTTCAAGTTCTTGTCTTGTTGCACGCAAGACATTGGCTCAAACATCACGACAGTAAAACAACACAAAAGTTGTTTCTCTATCTGTAAGTAGCAAGTGTATACTCTCGCACATTGGTGTACATCTGTTATTCTGTACAACGTTTGCCCACAGACGATTGCAGAAGCAGCTTCGACCGGTCGACGAGAAGCAGTCACAGACCATAAACGCACCCACCGCTCGCAGACGACAGGGTGTCGGCTCTTCTGGTTCTTCATGTAGTTGTTGTAGTAGCAGTTTATTCATCCAGTGACAATGTACATTGTATGGATTTCGTCAAAGAACATAGTATAACAAAATTAAGATAAGGGTGTACTGATTCCTGCATAATTCAATGGTTCATTGTACCCATCACAAAATTTTTGGGCAATACAACTTTGATTACTGTAATAACATAAAAGTATGAGAAGGATCTTTTACATGAAATACATAACTAGTAAGTAATTTATTTAACACTTTTGTTTGGGGCCTTTTACATGAAATACATTTCAAGTAAATAGTTGATTTAACACTTTTGTTCAGAAAAATTAACATTGAGGCTGTGGCAAGCATTTGATTTATGCTACTGTTAACATATAGCAAATGAATGTAGTTACTTGCTACAAGGTTACTGCAGATATTCATTTATACTGTAATAGCAGTCGGTCATTAAGATTTTAAATATTGCTTCCTTGAATGTAGACAATGATTTTATTTATGCAGCTGAATTGGAAGTTTGTTGAACAAAATAGTACCACAGTCTAACATAACAGTCGCGACACTTCGCGTCGATTTTGTTGCCTGCAGCGCCAGCAGCGCTCCAAGCGGCCGGTAGGTTGAACTGTTCGGCGCGATCGTGAAAGCGAGTAGTGATTGTTTATTTTGATTTACACAATGGTTTTTACCATCGGGAGCGTTTGTAGCGCAATAAGTTGGCGCAACAATAGGAAGAAGACACCACAGCTGTCTCTTTTAGGTTTCCTAAGGATCCTGAGAGGTATATACCATCATGTTACTGAACTGTATCGTCAGGATTCACTTGCAAATGTATGTGTATAAATGCTGAATGTTTCGTTTTAGGAGCAACAAACTGACTAGTTAACAGCAGACGAGAAGACCTTATGAAGAAAGACCCAGTTCATGAACGCAGACAATAACAAACTCGTGTGGAATGCAGTACCCACACTGTTTGACATTCCAAATAAGCCACCTCAACTGACGATGAAGAGGAAACTGCCACAAAGATTCGACAGTCAATCTAAAGCTGTAAAACAGCCCTATGACACACAAGCAGCCAGTTCAACTCTCCATGTATTAGTGCCAGATTCCCGAGAATCTGATGATGAAGTGGTTGGATTAACTGCAGCTGTTCATGTCTTACGAAAGAGTGTGAATTGTGAGAATGTGCAGATCGCTAGACTTCGAGCGAAACTATTATGGGACAAGGGAAGTGCCTACAGACAGATTGTTTGAAAATTATTCAAATATTTGGTTTTTCGTGAAATGTAATCAGCTCATTATAATGTTTTCAGCATTTTTCTCCCACGATTTGTCAGTTGCTTGTCCCACTTAGAATAATATAAAGATGAAGGTCGTACTTGTGGCAACAGACGACAATGACAAAGACAGTAGGCCTACAGAACGATAAACGAGCTGTCCATCGCTTTTGCATGTAGAGGTACATGTCTTTGCTTCTTACATGTGAATCTGTGTGTTTATATTCTTTTGATATCAAAGTTGTAAGCTACAATTCTGTCCAATGTCACAAGTGTTTCTTCACGAATGTGTTGTAGCTTGCCACTCTATTCATGGTTTTTGTCCACACTTGCGCTTATTTTAGAATCATTTTTAGAAACATATATTCCTTCTGATACTAAACAAACTCTTGGAGGCAAGAAACTAACTCGAATAATTCGGAAATTACGTAGGAAATGGATGCAAACAAACATGCTCACGACGCTTCTGACGTTCACCTTACCTGCCGCTTGGGGCGCTAGTGTCGCTCCATCTGTCAAACGGCAACAACTTTTACAGCAGTGAGTGTCGCGACTGTTATGTTAGACTGTGATAGTACCATGAATGTTGGTTTGTTTTTGTGTTAAAGCCTTGTTTACTCTTTTTATGAGGATGTAATTGCACATTCTTGTATTGTAGGAATGAAGATCTGAGTTGATTTTATAATTATCAATCTGCATTTTTATATTAACAACATTTTTTTTATATAGAGGCATGGTAAGGACAGAATATTTATTCGCTGAAATAACTGTTTGGAAGGTGTTAGCCTTGTGCTGTTTGAAATTATTCTAACAGCTCGCTTTCATAAGATGAGGATAATTTTTATGTTTGCATTTATATGACCCCAGAGGGTTAAACCATAGGTGATAGCAGAATCGATGTAAGGAGAGTAGACAGTTCTGCTACACTCTCTACTACACACAATGCTAATGATGTGTAATGAAAATCAAGTAAAGCTTAACTTGTTAGTGAGGTAGAGAATGTAGGCTTTCCAGTCTAAATTTTCATCAGTTTGCAAATATCATAAACAATGCAGCTAGATGGCTTAGTACGAGCCGATAGCTGCTTCCGAAAACTTCCCAATTTGCTCATTATAGTGCAGTGTAGACTGTGAAGGTAGTGTGTTCCTTTGTAGCGATAATGTTCGAAATGGATTTAACGAGGTGTTGGATAGTTTCGCAAATTTTCAAATACGTGCATCGCATAAGTTAAATGGATTTACGAAACTTCTTGTAGGTACAAAAGCATCGTTATTAGATTTGATTTGAAGCGTCATGTTTTTGTGCTGTATGACAAACAGAGTGCGTGTGAAATGCTCAGTTTGTGGCGGCACATTGAAAAACCCTCCACAAAAGTGCCAGAATCATGGGATTACGATAGAGACTGAGATTTGGAGATCAGAAAGTGCAACCTTCGGAAAAATGAATAATTCAATTGGAAAGCTTTGTAAAGCAGCGTTCTCCAATAAGTAGAGAGACCATTTGAAGAGATGGCTTACCGACAATTCACAGAGGCCGTCCCATCACGTCAAATTATTCCCCAAAGCATTTCAAATGGCGGCATTCACGAACGCCGGCTATGGATCGTCATGTCACGTCATATCACGTCAAGGTGTTCCGGAAGGAAAGTTTTGACGATGTCGTCTTCTGCTGACATCGAAAATTAATCTATTTTCACCGCGCTCACAGAAGTTACAATTGGAGTATTGTATTTTCTTAATCTCTATTTTATTATTGTGCATCTGAAACCGAAAAATTACTTTGGTTTTACGCCTACAGAACAGAGCGGATGCCTACACTGCACATTAACAAGAATATAAGTTGGTGGAGCAATTTTCATTAAATAACATTTGAAGTGAAAAAGGTTGCTCAAATTAAGGAGAAACATATAGTTATTTATAACGTTAATATTTATGTAAGAAAAAGGATGACTGATAACATTAACAGGCTCCATTTATTTCCTTACAAACATTGTTTAATGTGATTCTTTAGTTTTTCCTGTCATATTTACTGATCGAACAGTTCATGTGAGAACAGCAGGTCCATAGTGTACAATGGATCTATGCCTGTTGGACAGTATTGACAGGCAGTGCACCGTGGATTGTTTGATTATTGTTTAATGTATTTCAATACATATGTTTCCGCTAGCAAATAAATGACGAAATTCTGAAATTTTGTTTCACTGTCAGCACTGTAATACACAAAGTTGATTAAGAAAATACGTTATGAAGTTTGCTTTGGCCATTAATAAACTTCAACGTTGTTGGTTTCTCAATTTCGAAACTATACTCCAACTTTTTCTATCATGGAAGGTAACTCAGAACCTCACTTTCACCCTTCACTACTGGACTAACGAAACTGATATGACTTGACATAACGGACAGTGTCAATATATTCTGACGTGACAGTACCGTGATGTGGCGTGGTGCGAGAGCCAGAGTGAGTTTGTCTTGAAAAAATACTCATGCATCTAATTTTTTTATTATTCCTTGAGTGTGTAGGATCTATAGCGAATAGTATTAATAGGTGATACTAACCTAGAACTACAGAACTAGTTCTTACAGTGTACTCTGTGCACCATTGCAACTTGATGTTTTTCACTTCAGTAAGTCATTCTCAGAGGCGAAAGAAGCGTTAAATGAAATATATGAATGGAACTGGCCCCCCATTTCTTCTGAAGAGTAATGGAATATTTTTTTGTTTTCCTTCTTTCTATCTGTTTCTTTGTCGCAGTTCCTCAGCAGTCTCTTGATAAATTCACTCGTCACGGTTTCGGCTTGAACAGACAGAGGAAGGACCATGTATGCAACAGACTGTCTTCGTTAATTAAAATTAACAATCGTACAAACCAGATCTATGTATCTCTGAATCGACCAGTCGACCTGAAGAAATCAGTGTTTCGCCAAAATAAATACAATGTGAAAACCAGTGCAATACAAGTGCCTAAAATGAAACAAATGCTACTTGACAAGTGGATTGCCATTAGAAGCACCACAGCACACGAAAGGCAGGGTCCATAATCCAGGGAACCAGCTAGCAAGAAGACACCACCCACACTTCAAATCAAGGAGGATTTTTTACAGCTAACAATACGAGATGTCAAAAAGAGGTAAGTGGTCAAGCAAGGCACAATATAGTCACTACTTCATACTTTAAATTGTTCCATCAGAATGTTTAGTCTCTTTCCAACAAACTGGATGAAATACAAATCTTGTTAAATGATATGAGTGATATTTCTGTTTTATGCTTTAGTGAGCACTGGCTAAATAAAGATGTTATAGAACTAGCATACCTACCTCAGTTTAAATTAGCTGCCACATTTTGTAGAGAAGTACTCAGGCATGGTGGTAGCTTCACATATGTTTGAGAAGATATAGACTTCACTAACATAACCAAATTTGACAGCTTATCTAAAGAAACAGACATAGAACTCTCAATAGTAGAAATGCCAACTAGCAATACTGTAATCATCTGTGTATATAGGTCACAAGATGGCGATAAAAAAGTTTTTATAATCATATGGAAGAGCTGTTAGAGGACTTCAACACCCTTAAAAAAATATATTATGACATGTGGAGATTTCAATGTTGATTTCTCCAAACCCAGTAAATTTAAAGATGAAATCAAAGACTTACTGAAGTCATTTAACGTAAAACCAACTATAAACAACCCAATTCGTATAACCACTACTTCTGCAACAACCATAGATCAGGTGTTTGTAAACACAGATAAATATATCTGCAACACACAGACAGCAAACACTGATTTTAGTGATCACAATGTCCAAATACTAACAATCACTATTCCAGGAAACACGAAAGTCCAGAAAACTAGAACTATTATGACGAAGTTTAATAATGGAAACATAGATTGCTTTTGTTCTCTCTTGAGGAGAGAAATCCGGACTGATGTTCACAGTTCAAACAGCAAAGATGACAAGTTTGATAATTTATGGCCACATAAAAACATTTTTTTGAAATAGCCTTTCCTAAACAAATGTCACTTATGAATTCTGTGCACAAACCAAATAAATGGATCACAACAGGAATAAAAATATCATGCCAGAATAAAAAGAGCTTATGAGAAATCTCAAAGTAAACCACAAATCCTGTATTTATCAACTACTTTAAACAATATAAACAAATACTTAGACAAGTTATAAAAAAGCAAAGTAAATGGAAAATGACAAAAAATATAAAAATGCCAGGAATAAGACTTAAGCAACCTGGAGTATCATAAAAAAGAAACAGGTACTACATCATTAGCCCTCAAAAATATAGAACTTCATGAAAAACAATAAAATAATCAACCCCACAGTAGTGGCTAATAAATTTAACAACTACTTTTCTAATGTTGCACACCACCTGATTACCAAACATTACAGCTCACAACCAGACAGCAATACACTCCAGTGAGATACAACAATTCTTACAAGAACCCTAGTCATGTCTCCAACAACACCTGAGGAATTATCTGTCATTATAAAAAGGTTACCCAATAAGTATTCACCAGGTACTGATGAAATACCAGATATTATCATCAAAGCAAGTGTAACATCTATCATAGAACCCACTAACAGATATTTTCAATTCATCATTCGTGTGTGGTATATTCTCGAAAAATCAGAAAATGGCAAAAGAGACACCACTGTACAAGAAAGGGGATAAACATGAATCTGAAAACTGTAGACCTGTATCAGTACTGTCAGGCTTTGGTAAAATTTTTGAAAAACTATTTCTTAGAAGACTGACAGCCTTTCTAAATAAGGAAAACATAATAAGTGATGAGCAACATGGATTCAGAACTGGCAGATCAACACAGTCAGTTATGTATACCTTCTTCAATGAAATTCTATCTGCAGTAGATAATAAGCAACATGTGTCTGGCATATTTCTTGACCTTAGTAAAGCCTTTGATGTAATTGATCATAATACTCTGTTGCAGAAGCTAGGTAATTAGGGAATATGAGGCCTGCCAAATAAGTGTATACATTCCTACCTTCATGAGCATCAACAGATCACTAAAATAAAATACAAAGACATAAAAAACACAAAAAATTGTAATTTTTACAGTAATGCACGAAACATTACATATAGAGTTCCTCAAGGGTCAGTCCTTGGGCCAATTCTTTTCATTCTTTATGTTAATGATTTGTCAGAAAAAATAACTAAATGGACAACAGTACTTTTTGCAGATGACACAAATATCCTAATCAAATCACGTGACGATGAAAGCCTACAAATAACAGATACAGGTATAATACAAAATTTGACACAATGGTTCAGAACAAACAAGCTAATAATAAATAATGAAAAAAGGGAAAGAGTCAATTTCCACAATTCACAGAAACTACATCCTGCAAGACCAATTTTTAAAATTGATGGAAAAACTGTCTCATCTGTGAGTTACACAAAAAATTTGTAGGTATACATATACAGCATAACCTAAAATGGGAGACACATCTTCACCATGTAAATAAAAAGCTGAACACACTTATGTACACAGTAAGAATCCTCGCACAAAATACAAGCCGTGCATCCGTGATCAGAAGTCTATAATAAAACCATGGATCACATAAGGAATAAAGATTTCCTGTAAGACAAAAAGGAAAATGTACCTGCCGACCAAGAATAGCTCCAATGCTGATGATTTAGCTAAATACAAGGAATACTGTAAAATATTAAAAAAAGTAATTCAGACATCTAAACAAATACACTACGAGAAGAAGATAGCAATGTCAGGGAACAAAATAAAAACAATATGGGATATAGTGAAAGAGGAGACTGGTAGAACCAGAAAGGAACGGGAGCAAATAGCACTAAGGGCAGATGACACATTAGTAACTGATGGGCATAGTGTGGCAAATCTATTTAACAAGTACTTTATATCTGTTACTGATAGAATGGGATTGTCAGGATCAGTAAATAATGCCCTTGAATATCTGAAACTAGCCTTTACAAGTGGATTCAGATACATGAATATGTCACTCACATCACCAAAAGAAATATCTTCCATAATAAAATCTTTAAAAACAAAGCATTCTAGAGTTTATGATGAAATATCAACAAAGTTAATTAAGGCATGTTCTTGTGAGTTTAGTACAATTCTAAGTTACATGTGTAAACAGTCAATTATAACTGGGACATTTCCTGACTGGCTGAAATATGCAGATGTTAAGCCTCTATTCAAGAAAGGGGATAAAGAGATGCCATTAAACTACAGACCGATTTCACTTTTGCCAGCATTCTCAAAAATTTTAGAAAAAGTAATCAACAGGCAGCTTCTCAACCACCTGACCACAAATAACATATTATCAAGAACACAGTTTGGATTTCTGAAGGGTTCTGATATCGAAAAGGCTATTTACACCTACAGTGAAAATGTACTTAATTCATTAAATAACAAGTTACAAGCAGCAGGTATTTTCTGTGATTTGTCAAAGGCATTCGATTGTGTAAACCACAACATCCTTTTAAATAAATTAGAATTCTATGGTGTCACGGGCAGTGCTGCAAAATGGTTCAAGTCATACCTCACTAACAGGAAACAAAGGGTGTCAGTGCAAGGGACTAGTGAATTAAGTCATAAAAAGTCATCATCAGAATGGGAAGAAATTTCATGTGGTGTCCCACATGGATCCATCTTAGGGGCATTGCTTTTTCTTGTGTAAATTAATGATTTCTCATCAGTTACACTGCCAGAAGCAGAGTTCGTTTTGTTTGCAGATGACACAAGTATTGCAATGTCGAGTGTAGTTCTAGAAAGATCTGTTAATGATATTTTCATGGATATTAATAAATGGTTTAAAGCCAACTCACTGACTTTAAACTTCGAGAAGACTCACTATATGCAATTCAGAACCTGTAAGAGATTTGCACCCAGCTTATGCATAAAGTACGAAGAAGAGCAGATAGAAGAGGTTGACAGTCTTAACTTCCTGGGATTACAAAATTCAGTTGAGAGGAGCACACCACAGAAGTGCAGAAACGCCTTAACAAATCTGTATTTGCAATTCGAGTGTTAGCAGACATAGACGACATAAAAGTGAAAAAGCTTGCATACTTTGCCTACTTTCATTCCATAATGTCATATGGTATAATATTTTGGGGTAACTCCTCAAGTCAAACAAAAGTTTTCAGAGTCCAAAAGTGTGTAATACATATTATTTGTGGAGTAAACTCATGGACGTCTTGTAGAAACCTCTTCAAAGAACTGGGTATACTAACTACTGCCTCTCAGTATATTTATTCCTTAATGAAATTTGTCCTAAATAATATATCTCTTTTTCCAACAAACAGCTCAGTTCATACATACAATACCAGGAACAAAAATGATCTGCACAAGGACTTAAAAGCACTTACCTTAGTTCAAAAAGGGGTCCACTACTCAGGAACAGTCATATTCAATAATTTGCCAGCAAACATAAAAAAATTAGTTACAAATAGAGACCAGTTTAAAAGGAGCCTGAAAGACTTACTAGTGGCCAACTCCTTCTACTTCATTGACGAATTGTTTAATGGAAACAAATGATGTGTTGTGTATATTTATACTATTAGTATTGTTATTTCAGCTTAAAAAATATATAAAAAATAAAAAAAAGGTGACATGTTCCACATCCACGAGGATCTCCTCAACACGGATCTATGGATCGAAAAACTAATCTAATCTAATCATCACAATCTACCATGGCAGTATTCAGTCACTGCTGATGTACGGCATTATCTTTTGGGGGAACTCCGTAGATACAAACAAAACATTTAGGCTACAGAAAATGATTGTTAGAATAATGAACCATGCTAAGTACAGAGACTCCTGTAGACCAATATTTAAAAATCTCAGTATACTGCCTCTTCATTGCTTATATATGTATGAAATATTAAATTTCACGAAAGGAAGTATTTTAAAAGATGGAAATATCTTCAAGTATAACTGTGGTTACCACCCTCATAATACTACTTGTATGTCAATACAGTAAGTGCAAACATTTCTAAGAGAGGAGTGTATCATACTGGCATAATGCTGTACAATCACATGCCATCCTATTTGAAATATATGCAAAATTTAAAGTGAAACTGAGAGAGTACTTGCTTGACCACTGCTTCTATTCTGTTTCCGAGTTTTTAGAGTACCAGAAAAGTGTAGTGTAATTGCTCAAATATTCTTAATAAGTCTATCATTTTATTTTATTATATTAAATTTGTCATCAATATTCAACATGTATTGAATAATTTTTAATAACTTATCCTTTCAAAATAACAATATGTATGATGATGTATATACTGTACCAACCTGCCTTGTTCTACATCGTTTGAGCAAAATATGTACCTAAACACGATTTACAGGACCAATAAAGAAATACAAATACAAATACAAATGCAGTTTTCCAAGGATGCTGCATGGCACCTCTCAAACACCACCGATGAAAACTACACCCCTTTTCTAAAATTGTAAATAATGCACAATCTCCTGACCAAAGATGCAGTCGCACGGCATCTTCGAAATTCCAACTATCAGAGATTCACTCAGGGCTTATTTATTTTCTTTTATTTTTTTACATGGTGTGCCCAGTCCCTTGATGGAAAACACTGAGCTACCATTCTGGTTATGAGCTAGCAAACCGGCTTAGGACTAAAAGGTACACATACTCTGTGGAGCGTGTTTGAGTGACAAATGAACTTAGCAGGTTCTGATAAACGAGATAAGTACAGCGATAGCTTCGAAAATTGTAATGAAACAGCTACCTAGAGATATAGCCAGCTACTGCAGCAGCACAATAACATGACCACGAAGACATTTAGTGGTTCATGAAAATGAAGCTGCCTTTCTTTAGATGTTAAGCTGGCTGCTTTAAGCGTCACCCATAAATAATGATCTATGGAAATGATTCGGTATTAAACTTGACCTTATTTATAAGGGGCGATCAAAAAGTTTCTTTTCGAAGGCCGTACAGTCCGGAATTCACGGCGTCCGGTTGCAGCTGTAGCGGTTCTTAAAACTATGAATTGTCAAAGTTGTTTGTGCACTGCATTAGAATATTAAATTTAGTAGTTTTCAACCATTCATCCAAATATTAGCGGTGTATGGTTGCAGCTTAGCAGTTCTTAAGCTACCTTATGACAAAATTGTCTGTGCACCATTATACAGTTGGTTAAATTTTAGTAGTTTCAACAGTTTCTGCTGCTGCTTGTGGCGGAAAAACAATTTCATGAACTTTTGGAAACGTTCGCCCATTGTGTTTTTTAGAGTTGTCTGTGCGTAACAAGTCGTTTAGTAAATGTCGTGTGGTAGTTTTCAGCTGACGGTTCTTATAATTTCTAGTGAAATATTTCAGTAAAATTTTCATTTACTGTTTTAGTTTTGTTGAGTGTTCCAGTGGCGGTTTGTATTTTTGGTTTTAGCTAAGAAATTATGTGAAGTTTTGGTGGTATTGGTATTAGCTGTAGTTTTAGTGTTAATAAAAGTTGTTGCTTTCACAATAGAGAGAGAATTTCGAGACCACTATTGTTAGTTCTTTAAATAGCTCTACTGTTGTAACTGAACTTATGTAACGTAGACATTTAGTTTTTGTCAGTAACTGTTAAAATTTTACCATGAGTGAGAAGTGTGGGATTTGACAGAGGTTTTCCAGCCGGTGTGGTTGTGTGGTTCTAGGCACTACAATGTGGAACCACGTGAGTGCTACAGTGTTCGAATCCTGCAGCAGGTATGGATGTGTGTGATGTCCTTAGGTTAGTTAGGTTTAAGTAGTTCTAACTTCTAGGGGACTGATGACCTCAGATGTTAAGTCCCATAGTACTCACCGCCATTTGAACCATTTTTTTGACAGCGGTTTGTGAGTAGTGGGTTATGGTGTGGGATTTTTTCACAGTTTTTTCATTGGGGGGGAATGCAGTGGGGAAGCCATTGGGCATTCTAGCGAGATCTTCTGGGGATGCACAATGTCTAGTAGAAATAAGGTGACAGAGGAGCAGGTGTGTAAGGTGTGAGCCCTTCATGTGCAGATACAAGACATAAGGGAGAAAAGATAGGCTGATGAGGGTGAAGGGTACTAGGGAGTGGGAACTGTCAGTTGGTAAGAAGGAAGCTAAGAGGAGATATTCTGACAGATGTACTTTCTGTATATGCAATAAATATGACCAACTGTCAGAGCTGAGTGGAAAGGACCCTCTTGTAGATGTAGGTGAAGGAAATATTCAGCTGTTCTCAGCAGTTAGGAAGCCTAAGTCAGTTGCAAATTCTAACAGAAAGAAGAAGGTTCTGCTGCTAGGTAGTTTGCATGGTAGATGTGTGGGCCAGCAGTTGGGCATTGAGTACCAGATCACCAGCATTGTGAAGTCTAGTGCAGGTTTGACTCAGGTGACTGACAGCATAGGGAAGTTATGTAGGAATTTTACAAAAGATCATCAGGTAGTGATCGTGGGTGGAGCAGGCAGTAGTCTTGATAGGGATGGGGAATGTGATGTAGGTGGTGACCTGGTAAAGATAGCTACTCAATCAGGTGGCACTAATGAGCACTTTATGCAGTTGTTTCAGCTACATGATCGGCCTCATCTTAATGCTGCTCTTAGGTCTGTTAACATGGGGCTGGAGAAGGCACTGATGACGGAGGGAATGGCTCGCATTGCAGCTGTGTTGGCTGAGTCTGACAACAGATCATGTTTTACTAGATGTGGCCTGAAACTCAATAGGTATGGTTAGGGGAAAATGGCAAAACTTACAGGTGACAATGTAGTGGGTGGTGGTGGGATTAGTCATGGGAAAATTTCTGTAGTAGTGGGTGTTAGGGCTGCACCTTTTTTAGATAGAAGTCAGCTGGAAGATATACCTGCTTAAAGGAATTCCTTCTAACAAAGGAGGTGAGGTATCCAAGTAGAGGAGCAATTAGCATATTTCATCAGAATATAAGAGGTGTTAGAGATAAAATTAGTGTACTGCTTATAGATGTTGACTCTGACTTTACTGGCAATTCAGAGGCTTTCTTTACTAGGATATAGATTAGCTGGCTGTTTATCAAGGAGTTCTTTGCGGAGTGGGGTAGTGGCCATGTATGTAAAAAACAGTATTCCATTTGAGTCCATGGACATATCACTGCACTGTACTGAAAAGATATTTGAATGCTGTGCAGGGGCAGTTGAATTTAGTGAAACTAAAATTCGAATTGTTGTTGTTTATAGATCCCCTAACTCTAGCATCAGAGTATTTCTGCTCAAGCTAGGGGTTCCTGCTTCACTTTATAGGAAGTAACAAAAATTAGTTGTACATGGTGACTTCAGTATAAATTTTGTATGTGATTGTTCAAGAAACAGGATGTTGGAAGATCTCCTAAACTCATATGATCTGATGCAGACTGAGATAACATTTTAATTCATTCTTCATTACTAGATGAGCATTCTGTTAGTGAGAGGGTGGATGGCCATTCAGAACATGATTCACAAATTTTAACACTAGAGGGCTTTTGTACTCAAACAAATGTTATATATAATTACTAACTATGTAGGAAAGCTAATCCAATGACAACAGACAGTATTTTAAACCTCGTTAAGGAACAAAAGTGGCAGGATGTTTACAGTGCTGATAACATGGATGGCAAATATAATGCTTTCCATAATACATTTCTCGTGTTCTTTGAGAGTTACATTCCATTAGAACATTCTAAACCGTTTAAATGTTACAAAGCGTTGTGAAAAGGAGTGGGCTTATGAGGATTGTAGCATGGAAGGCGAATGATTGACGTCGGTTTATTGGGAGAATTTTGGGGAAGTGTGGTTCATCTGTAAAGGAGACTGATACAGGACTCTAGTGTGACTTATTCTCGAGAACTAATCGAGTGTTTGGGATACGCACCAGGTCGGATTACAGGAAGAGATGTAAGCAATTCAGAGGCGAGCTGCTAGTTCTGTTACCGGTAGGTTCGAACAGCATGCAAATATTATGGAAATTCTCTGGGAACTCAAATGGGAATCCCTGGAGGGGTGGTAATGTACTTTTCGAAGAACACGACAGAGAAAATTTAGAGAACGGGCATTTAAAGGATCACAAAGATAAGATACAAGAAATTAGGACTCATATGGAGGCATATAGACAGTCGTTTCTCCCTCGTTCTATTGTGAGTGCAACAGGGAAGGAAATGACTAGTGCCTGTGCAGTGTACCCTCTGTCATGCGCCATTCAGTGGCTTGGACAGTGTGTATGTAGGTGTAAATGTGTGCAGTCACTTACATTGCACACAATATACAGTACACATAGTGTGTAATCAGGCATTCATACTCACACAGACACACTCACCTATGAAAAGCAGATCATCCATCTATTCTGCCCACACATGCACATACACATCAACTACTTACAAATAAATACACTGCCACATCGTCAATCACTCCAGTGAATAGTGTTCGTTCAGGAGGGCGATGATTCATCCCTACTGATTAACCGTTTGCATCTTGATGAGACAGCCCTATTTTCAGCTGCATTGCATTATGTACCTCATGGCCTGTCGAGCCATAAGTCGAACTGCATCAATGCCCACGAAGAGGCACCTCTTCAAATCATCGATGATGAGACACTTGTAGGCCATATGATGTACACCCTTAGCTTGCCTCACTGTGGCACCAGCATCTGCACGGTATGTGTACACCTTTGATCTGAGCCCCACAAACTCCACAATCTGCGACCCATTCGCCTCGCATTTCATCAAGCCAATAACCTTCTTGTTTTGAGACGTTACTCCAAAAGGATTATAGGGCAATGTCCAGACATGTCGAATGTTTCAAGAGTTGACCTAATTACTTCATACTTCATTCACCCAGTAGATGAAACTGTCTGTTTCCATATAAAACAACTTGAGGACAGTGAAGTTTGCTTCGTAAAGTCTTAGTGAAAGTGATACCTGTGAAATATGGTGAGGTCCAGTACACACATAGCGATATAGACAGCCTTCGTGAACTGCACTGGAACCTTGGCCATCTTTACAGCGACCAGTTCATCACTGAAGATGGTGAATGATTTCAAATTTGGTCCAGCTATGTAATCTCTTGCACCATAACGCCCATCCCACTGGTAAACAAAACGAATTTCACGATATTCTCTTTCATTGTCCATTGTTTTCCCGAAAGTTGAATTGTTCCTTAACTTGTAAATACCTTTTCACACCTTTTGCCACAAGAGCCAGCAGCGCTGCTTGAAGGAAAGTCTGCAGCTGATACTAAAAATTTCCATCTCCAATCTGAGACATTATTGGAAGTTTCTGTAAAGCAGAATATAAAACTGTTCGTTCTCCAGCACTGTCAACAACTTTGAGATGGAGCCATTTCATGGAACTAGGCGCTCCGGACATATTGGCAAGTTGCTGAGCTCGTCTTGCAAATGGGTGGGATATGCCAGTTCTACTTCCAGCACACCCCACCTCACCAGAAACTTCAGCCACACCATGGATCTTTTCCTTCGAACTAACCATAAGAAGTGGTAGACTTTGTTGTATGACAAACCCATAGAGGCTTGTTTAGATGCAGGTAAATGGTGTAGCTTAAATCATCTGATGGCTTATACTCCTTTTACTCATTCACATGTTAATCCCTTCGGCACATCTTTGCATATACTGGCAAAGTCCTCAGAGTATCCCGTGTTCAAAGAAGAGCAGCGTGTCAACATCAGTCAACAATTTGATGCTGACATGTGTCTTCCTTAATATTGAGTCCCATGGAAAAACTAGCACAGTTATATGGAAGTAAGGGTCTAGAGAATACATGGCCAGGCATACACTTCAGAATTTCTCGAAAATGCCTGCGACCGATGTACATCTGTATTCATGTGTAATCTAGCATAGTTATATGGAAGGCAGGATCTAGAGAGTATGTGGCCAGGCATACACTCCAGAATTTCTCGAAAATGTCTGCGACCGGTGTACATCAGTGTTCATGTATAATCTAGCATATTCCCCAAGTAATAAATCTCGAACTCCTGTGTAACATTCACCGTGTGCTCATACTCTTCAGCCATTATGTCTTACTGGAGAATGCGGTTATATTGGGTAACATGGTTTCGTGGAGTCTCTGCAGCAAATGGAGGTATTGGTATGGAAACACACGCCTCTTCGTCATAAGCTGAAATTTTGGTTGGTTGATTTGTGGGAGGGGACCAAATAGAGAGGTCATCAGGCCCATCGGATTAGGAAAGAATGGAGAATGAAGTCGGTCATGCCCCTTCAAACAACCGTCCCAGCATTTGCCTGAAGCGATTTACAGAAATCAAGGTAAAAACCTAAATCAGTATAGCCAGACGCGGGTTTGAACCGCCATCCTCCAGAATGCGAGTATAGTGTGCTAACTACTGTGCCACTTCGCTCGGTCTGAAACTCTGCGTCATCAGGATATGCACCTCTGTGTATGCTTGTCCTCCTTACTCATTATCTCAACAAGTTTCTGATGTGACACTTGTATGAAATGAAGCGAATCCAGGAATCAGAATGATATTTGGCTTGATTCTCTTGGAGAAATAAATGTACTTTCCAATGATATCAAGAATGGCACTGACTTCGTCATCATTCGAATCTAAATCACCCAAGTGCCGAACGCCAAAGCAGGCGTCATGCCTGCTTAAATTGTGAAAAAGAAGTGTATGTGCTGTGGCAGTTGATACTTCAAGTTGCATGCATTGTGAGCTGCACAGCAAAACTTCCTCCTTGGATGATAATGGCCTCAACGTCGAGTTTCCGCTTTTCTATCCAATGGCACTTCACTCAACGATCTGCTCTTGCTCAGCATCATTCTCCTGCAAGTCAGTCATGGGGACATTGTTGCAATGAATCCCATCAACTCCCCACATAGGTGTTTTGAGCTCAGCAGGCAGCCAAATCTCAGGGTTATCCCCGACATAAGATTCGAATCTGTCGTCTTCGCAATGCGTCACAGGAGCTAGGACAACTCAAAGTCAGTATACGCGATGAAGGGGCATCGCTCCCAGTCGTAGGCGTCCTTCAACTTGAGAACCTTCCCTCCTCTATAGCTGTGAGAGATGAGGCACTGGCCAGCCTGTGTGGCCGTGCGGTTCTAGGCGCTTCAGTCTGGAATTGCGTGAGCGCTATGGTCGCAGGTTCGAATCCTTCCTCAGGCGTGGATGTGTGTGATGTCCTTGGGTTAGTTAGGTTTAAGTAGTTCTAAGTCCTAGGGGACTGATGACCACAGATGTTAAGTCCCATAGTGCTCAGAGCCATTTGAACCATTTGAACCATTTTTGAGGCACTGGCAGAAGTAAAGTTGTGAGGACGTGTAGTGATTCTTGGTCAGGTAGCTCTGGTGATAGAGCACTTGCCCACAAAAGACGAAGCTCGACACGCAATCTGATCACACAGTTTTAATCTGGCAGGAAGTTCCAGTGGATTTTCCCCTCTCCCACCTCCCAAAGCTGTTTCTATGACAGGTAAAGGATATCCCTCACGCCTATGATCTCATATCCCAGTAGTGCTAGGCTAGGTGGGGGCAGACATTGTATGGGGTAAAAACCCACACTGAGTTTTTTGACTGTCATTGACTCAGATGTTGACCACCAGGTGGCAGGCTTGTTTTATTGTAACGTATGCTTCCTTATAGTTTTGTTCTGGCAGCTGCCTCCAGAGATGAGAAAAAGAGATAAGTCTCTGTTTTAATGATTATATGTAACTTTTCTGATGTTTTACTTGAACATGGTAGAATGAAGGATGTGAAAAGATGAAATATCGAATTACATGTTGACACTAATGCATATAAGCTTCATTTTCGTGTGGAAATAATTGCTCCAGTCGGCTCCCAAAATCATCATGGCGTAAATCCTACAGGTCTAAAAGTACAGAGATTTGGCCCACTCAACTCAAAATTGTCATTTTTCACTATTTAATTAACAATTATGTTTAGAATGTGTTTGGTGCAATTTATCCTGTATTAAGAGGTATTTGGTAGTGGGTATCTGCTCATGAAGTTTTAATTTGTTTGGAAATTTTATGGTTCTTATTTGAATTTAGTAATTATTGTAATTAAAAATTTTAATACCTTAATTATTTTAATTTCAATTAATTAATTTTTAATTTATGAACTAAATTCAACAAAGGAAAAAGCGGAATTTAGAGCTATGATGGAGGCTGTGAGGTGGACTTGGCTGGTGTCAGGTAAATGTGATCCAGTGGATCCAGATTCGTTGTGGTGTAGTTGTGTAAATTGACAGTGATGTATGCAGCCAAAAGCGTCCTGAAGCATAAAGTACCATTTAAAGCACCATCAAAAGCCTGACAGATAGCCAACTAACATTTAAAAATAAATTAAAAGAATTTCTAGATGACAACTCCTTCTACTCATTGGCTGAATTTTTAGATATAAACTAAGTAAAAAAAACTTAATCATTAGTGTCATTCAATATTTTGTGTAATGTAATTTCTTGTACAGACATCTTTTATTAACCTGACACGTTCCACATCATTACGAAGTGTCGTATTCATGATCTATGGAACAAGTATTAATCTAATCTAATCTAATCTAATCAGGGTTTTGCCTATACACAAAACATCAGGTTGAATTATCCCCTACCTCATTCCTGCTCTCTTGCATGTCTCTCAGTGAAGGGTTAACTAGCTGGTGGTGGTGTGGCTATTGTCAGAACAGTGTAGCATGCATAGATCTCCCAGGAGCAGCTGGAGAAAGCAAAAAGGCATGATGGAAGTAGCAGACATCAGAAAAGCTCTACATCTGAAGCCATGCAAGAAAGGACTAGGTTTCTTCATAATAAAAAAGAAGAAGCCCGTTAGCTATACAGACATGCTGCTTACAAATACAGATCTGTTCAAGTTTGCCTGGAAAAAATTTAGCATTACGAGATTCCATTGTGTGTTTACGTGGGATACACTACTGAAGACTACTTGGAAATACAGAGAATGTAGAATTGTGAAATTAAATGTGGGTGGGGGGTGGGAAGGGAGGGAAACCAACGATTGGCGCATGTTAAGAAAAATACAAATAACATCTACTATTTCAGCTCATTTGGAGACTTGCAGCCGCCAGAAAAATTATAAAGATACTTCACCAACGGAAGACGTGTGTTCTACAGTTTTCTTTGCTAAAAAGACTTTAATACCTACTTATGTGGGCATCTCTGCATCATGTTTCTCCTAACTTTTATGAAGAAGCATATGAATAAAGAGATTCTTTAAGTATCCATCCGTCAGTTGAGGTTCAAAGCAATGTCGTATACTCTGACTTTAAAAGATGGATCGTCAGTATTACGTGTGAATTACTTCCCTTCGATTGATTTAAGCAACAGGGAGTGGATTATTGCGGTGTTTGGAGTGGAGACATACAACAGAATTCCGAATATATGGTGGAAAAGAAATTGTAGAAATAGAGCTTGGTGAATTCCATATTGACGATTTGAACGAAGTTTTAAAACATTCTGGAAAGTGGATTGTGCAGCCTGCAAATATCAATACACTTAAATATGAAGTAAAGGAAAGGAGTGACATGATTGACTTCCAGAAAGGTCCAGAAGGAAAAGAACAGGGTTCCTAATAAATTCTACAGATCTGACCAGTCAGTCTATATACACACATCAAAAAAGGTTTGCATAACTTCAGTTCCGAGAGTTCCGGAACTGTACAGAAAACTGGTCTAGAGATCAACATAAACACCATTTCCGCTCTTTTTATTGCTCATGGAAACAACACATTGGATTTTGTATCACCATACAGCGAGATCTTCATAGGTGGTGATCCAGATTTCAGTACACACCAATATCTCTAATACCCAGTAGCACATCCACTTGCATTGATGCATGCCTGTATTCGTAGTGGCATACTACCCACAAGTAGATCAAGACACTGTTGGTCCAGATTGTCCTACTCCTCAATGGCGATTCGGGGTAGATCCCCCAAAGTGGTTGGTGGGTCACGTCGTCCATAAACAGCCCTTTTTCATCTATCCCAGGCAGGTTCAGTAGGGTTAATTATAGTATATGGGTACTTTGAATGCAGTAGCTCTTATTTTACAAACAAACATAAGAATATTTTTATTAATTATAAATAGTATAAATAGATCATATTTACAAATGATAATAACTCACATTCAACTTATAAATCTTATTTTATAGAACTTGTTCATGACTAGAATTCTCAGTCAATGCAGTATTTATAACTCTTTCAAGGCCAAAATTATCTTTACGAATGAGACAGTCCTTTATTGACAAAAGTGGTACTAGTTTTTGTAAGATTGAATAAAAATAGTGAAGTCACTTACTACTTCTTGAAAATTTCTTTACCTTTATACATCCTTTACATATTTTAGAATGTTTATCTCTTGTTGGTTTTTGTTTCCAAAAGCAATTAATATCTTTTGTCTCATTATAATTAGGTCATTTTTAGTTGAGAAATCTTCATAAACTTAATTGTGGGTTGATGATTGTAAATGTTTTTTGAAGTATACTGCACATACAGGTTTACCACATACACAAGGTACTTTTTCTAGTTATTTATCTTGGACAGTTACATAGTGCTAAAGTTGATATACTTTATCACATTCTTTATAGCATTGTTTACACATGTGTACATGTTTATCTCTTGTATGTGGTTGTAGATGATAAGTGTCAATGGTTTTTCCAATTTTACATTTCTCACATATCTTTTTGTTTTCCATTTATTATTTATAAAAAAATCATATCTGATTTATTGTCCTATATATTATGAGTTTCATGTAATTTACTGTATTACATATAATTTTTTTATAATTTATAAACTTTGTGAGCACTAGATTATAAAAAATAACGCTATAAATGACAAAAGGTGATCATTAAATAACAACATTAGTGTATTAAAATACACATTTTCAAAATCATCTTAATAATTAATATTTGCGTATTTACAGTATTTTAATTAATATCCATATGGATTTGTATCATAATTTTCTAGGACAATCCTTTTATCATACTTAAATGAGAATCGTTTTGTAACATATATGTTTACTAAATTTTTGGTATTTACATCTCTAGTTATCTGATTGCATTCTAATTGTACTTTTTGTTTAACTTAATTTTCAGTTAACCTTATCATAGTTTCACTATTCAAATTGAGAAGGTTTATATATTTTAAAGTAAATCCTTTTATCTTTTTTACACAGCTGTTATCATTTGTCCCATGATAATAACTTTCAGGTACTGTTGATGCCCAATTTTTTACCCATTTGGTATTTCCTAATTCTTCAGTCCACTCGCCTAGCATATAAGCTGTTTATATTGTATTTTTATCGTTATCAATACATATTATATAAAAATAAACTACATATTTTCCTACTTTGTGAATCACTTCATATAATCTAAGTTTTGCATTTCACATAGTAAATGTAGCTATGAAAATATTTGTAGCTCTGTTATTTTCCACATAATAATCCTTGAAATTGTAGTTAATGTGCCCCATATTGTTATTAATTAAATTTATATCTATATTATCTAATAACCTTATTATATTCCATAGAATTTTTGTAAACCAGTATTGTACTTAGTTTTACTCAGATTTTGATGTAGTGCAAATTTTCACCGTAACGAAAGCAGACATATTTTAGAACCAAATCGTTTTCCTGGATTTACTTCAATTTCATTGAGATCTAATTCAATATAATTATTTTCTTTCACTCTTTTATATAAACTTCATTGATTTCAGAATCAAGTTCATTGGTTTCTAATTTTAA
The DNA here is from genome assembly GCF_023897955.1 of Schistocerca gregaria. Lineage (NCBI taxonomy): Eukaryota > Metazoa > Arthropoda > Insecta > Orthoptera > Acrididae > Schistocerca > Schistocerca gregaria. The sequence continues at coordinate 302,152,044 of NC_064920.1, read as the reverse complement.
TTTTGCATAAATTTTAAACAACATGTTGCTTTTATTTCTAAAATTCCATGCTTCATATATTTCTATAATTTCTATAATTTTGTATCCTTTTTCTAACGCTTATTAAATTCATCAATTGTCTAAGTTCCAGTAAAGCTACATTCATTATTGTTTCATAGTGTCAGCACTATAATATCTGATAACAGAAATTGGTCCTATATAACTAACATTTTCTTGTGTATTGGAAAATGGGGACAGGAAGATGTCTTTAAATCTTTTAAACCAAATGTTTTTGGGAATTGACTAGGTTTTTGTTGTGCAAAATTACTGCTATTTCTAATTTTTAAACGTAACTATTTATTTCTAACAACATTAATTTAGTACCTGTGTAGGTGGAACATGGTTTTATTGGATTTACAACACAATACTTCAAAATGTATTATGAAAGGCATTTTTTAGGATAATGAGCTATAAAAGTAAAATCTCTATGTTTTTAGAGATCATCCACTTACAGAAATCATCATTTGTCTTAAATCTATAAACAGTATCGCCATTAAAATTATCAACATTTATTAGACTGGGATTATGTATCCCTGTTTCTCGTTGAGCTTAATAATAAAAAAAACAGTATTATTCTGTATAAGAACAATCCATTTTTTATTGGAATAGCATTTTCACATCATTCATATGCATTACTTCTAACTGCATTAGAGTATTTGGAATAATGAAATACGTAATAATTTTCATTGTTACACTTAACATTACATACATTTTTACTTCAATTATGATATATGTGGACTTTATATTTGTACCTTCAATATCAATAATCTTTCTTAGACATTGGCCACATTTTTGTTTTTTCTATTGCATGTAACATTAACGAGTTTTAATTTCTACCTCTTGTTTGCAGTTTCTACATTTTTCATTTATGTTTTTCAGTTCTTAAACAACTCTTTTTACATTCTTTATGTTTATATACACTATCACAAATAGCTTGATTATTTTTTAAACATGGTTTATTATAACAATATCTATTACAACATCTGCAATATATTTTTTCCTTGCTTTTTACTTTTGCCCATTTTTGTTTTGATATGTTTTGTTATATATACGACAATAAAATGACAGTCCTTAGAATGCCAACATACTGTTAATTACATCAAAATTGTTTTGATTTTGACACAAATATACATTTATTCATTTATGAACCTCATGATAGATAACTCAGTTGAGATCTTCAGCACAGAAATACATATTTGGATATATAATAATAGGTTACACAATATGGTGGTTAACGTTTTTGTGTTATTTGTATTTATCTCCTTCTCTTAATCTCACCTGTAGTTTGTTCTTTGCCTAACATAATATTTGTGTGTTATGTTGCTGATACTACTATTGCTCTAGGAGAACATAGATTATCATTATTATTAATTCTTGTAATAGAAAATTTGGTCTTAAGCTAATTTTACTACTTTTACTACCCTTAGCAATTGCTAACATTTAAATATTAAATGCAGTATCTGCTATATCAATAGACTCATCCGATGTCAATATATCTCTGATTTTATTGCACAAAACTGGAATAGCTGGTTTAGAATTATCTGATGCTTTATATCCTGTTGATGTATAATACATTTTTGGGTTTTTACTGTTATATTCAGCATATCAACATTTCTGAAATTAGTTCTTTTTTAGGAAGCATTAAGTGCTTTTTTTTTATAGAATCAGTTTTTTCATTAATTGTATTGAGCTTATATGATCATAATTAAGACAATTTTGTAGTCATCAAATCATGTGTAAAAAATTTCTTAAAAGTCTTGATCGCATCTCTTAATTTAAAATACTTTCTTTTAAATTTGTATCATCTGTTTTTTGCTAAAATAGTTTATTACTGAATGGAAATATGTGATCGTATTTTACTATTTTCTCTTTTCTTGGAGGTTGATGTTTTTCAAACATTTGATCATGAAATTTGTAGTCATTTAGATCTTGATATAGTTTCTTGAAACAATTAATTTGAATAGGATATTTATTTAACATAATTTAATTAATTAATTCTGATACCTTTTAATTGCTGTTGTGTTTAATACCAAGCATTTTAGCTAAAGATCTGAGGTTATATAAACTCATGTTGTAAGATGTATTTCATCTTTAAGTTTCAATCAACTGTATCAATTCGTTTTTTTTATCTGGAGTAGCCTTTAATCTCCACTGTAGATTATTCGATTTATAAGGATAAAATATATTAACAATAATTATTTCAAAACTAGATACAAGTAGATGCAACTTTCTATATATATAATTACTCAGAATTTTTAGTAGTTGTAAGATATATTATTTTTCCAAATTAGATACAAATGTACCTTTTTATAAAGAGAATAAATATTCCAAATTTTTTTATGAATTAATTATTTTTTATGCCATTTCAATTTACACCTACACAAGGAACTTTGTCAAAATTTTTATCGTTTTTTATATTTTAATATCTTCTAGTATAATAAAAAGCACATTGATTACATATATTACAATGGCCACCTTTTCGAATTTTAACAAAATTAAATTTATCAATATTTTGTTCATTTTTACTTAGACTACAATTTTTAGAGCTACCCATTTATTATACATAAAATCCTGAAACATTTGATTTCATCTATAATACCTTTGTGTACAATATGCCAACCAGATTACACTTTTAGAATCAATCCATCCTATCATTTTACATATCTATTGGTAATATAATCTTAAAATCATAGTTAGGTCCACAAATGTTTTGTAACCCAGTTTGGTAACATTTGTAGTAGAGTAAATATTACCTACTCCAATATCACTTAGTTTTCTGCAAAATAATATTTTTATTGACATTATTGAATTTAGCAGCTAATTCTGTTCATAAAGCATAAAAATTCTTAAGGGTTCCTAATGTATTTTAGTACAGTTATTAGATCTGATATTAGTTCACAATTTATACCAAGTAATTATAAATCAGTTGTAGCAGTTCTTATTACCTATTTTGTGAATTCCTTATGCTCACAAAGTGTTTCACCCTTAAAAAGATACATCCCATTAATGTATCTAAATGTACAAGTCATACCATGTGGTAACCCTGAAAATTTTCTACTTACAAATCCACGTGGTTTTACCTTAAAATTACACTCATCTAACTCAGCATAGAAAAACTCATTACAGAATAAAAACAACCTACCTAAATACATGTTGATTACACACTTTTATTTAAAATTTTGTTACAAAACAGTACTTGATATTGGATTTGGATATCCTGTAATTAATCACAATGCGTAAATACATTATATCGATCATGTTTCAACAAATATTATAATTTCAACACTAGGTCTCTGATATAAAGCACTTATACTTTGCAGATTTTGCTACAAAAATACCAACCATTTAGTTATGAACTGGGGTTTATTATCGTGCCATGCCCAATCTTATAAAAACAAATAAATTTTCATTCACAAATAATGAGTGATCGATCTGTTTATTTTTACATAATGGTTCAACTGGTTGAAGTGGTATACAATGTTGTATTGATGTCGATGCTGTAAAAGTTTTTGGTTTTGTTGTTGTTAGTGGTGCTATACCTTACAACTTTGAATAGCATCAATATCATCGTGTGATAACTGCAAATGCGAACCATTGTAGTATGGATGCATTATTGATTCGTACACATCTGTATGTCGTAAACCTAATGAATGACCTATTCCATGCACTAATATTTCAAATGGATTCATATGATCTTTTGGTGTATTCGCATTTATTATCAAGTACCACATCTCTTCATCATCCATATGTATTTCTACTGGATCATTATTATTATTTGGGGAAAAAGTATGAGCCAAGACATCATCTTGTCCATCTAGATCTTTTCAAATCTTTACACTATATATTTCACATCTATGTGACTGTCATTTACTTGCAATTAAAATATCTTGATTATTACTGTCATGGTCAAACTGAATATTAATGTATTTTTGCCATAAACGAAGTGCTGCAACTGTTTCTTGTACTTCCTTTTTATTAGCACCATTATAATGCCACTTCAGATTTTTCTGATTCCTTTTATACATACTGGTACTATAACTACCAAATTCATCTACTATATCACATCTAGGTTTATGCATAAAATTTAAAATATCTTCACTTAATTCGCCATTTATTTCAATTTTATCTGTTAACTGAAATATCAACAAAGCCTCATTAAAAACATCTCACTCGCTTGAGTATTCCATTTTCTGTTACATCCAAGTAACCAAACACATTTAAATATTTTGTAGCTTGGCTCTTATCATTTTTATTTTCACCAATCACAGTAGTCGAAATATCTTAATTTATATATGCATAAAAAATTCAATCTTCATATATTCTTCTCATCACTGAAATACAAATCAATAATACGATCATCTATTGTTGAAGAAAACTCCCAACAATCATAATCATCAGATGACGTAATTGATTCTTTAAAATATAGATATATCTTATCATCGAAGTTATAAATAAAGATTTTTTAAGTTGCATACAAAATTTTTTGTGTTTTATGTGACCAGTTCTTCAAGATTACAAATAAGATCTATCAACCTCACTTAATAATAAAAAAATCACAATAACATTTATACATGAAAATGGAGCCAACTTCAAGTACCTCAAATTGTGAAGAGTCTGTTAGGAATATATGTTTGTTTATACCAATTAAAATAGTTTATGATGATTGATAAATAGGCTTAACCATGGTTTTGAGAAACAGATGTAACCAGTATCATAGAATATAAAAGACCTACAGATACAATTTATGACGATATAGACGAAAAAGACACACAAATACATAGCAATTTAGATGTCGGCCAGTCACTGACATTTGAAAACATTCACCTAAACATAGTTTTTATCAACAAGTCAGCTTTATACAACCTCATATGTATATCTAAAATACTTGCAGCTAAAACATGTACACATTGGGCAACTAAAGAAGTTATACCTACAGTTCGAAATCTGGTCATTCTTATTAACTTTTATTTTAAGACCTAACTATACTTTACTTTCTTTAATAACACAATCAGCTGAATCAGTATTATAATCAACACCATACAAGTCATATCTTCAATTAATATACATAAAAAACTTGATGAATTGAAAATTGTTGAAATTTTCACAACAAGAAGAATGTCCTCTTAACCACGTATCAACACATTCTTTATGAAATACATGATTAATTTATTTTTTACGATTTGATAATCTTGATCAGTTAAACATATAAAACATTCACTACCTATAGACGACATCTGCTAAATTGTTTCATAAGGATTCATTATTTTTTGTATGAAAGATTTAGATTAATTTTTAAACTTTAAAATAACCCACCAATTAACTTCATCTTCAAATTCTATAACAAAATCTTCTTGATATATCATCCCACTTTATTCTGTCCTTGAATTCTCTCATAAAATCTTCTGACAATTGTTGTTTTGCAGATATATTATTCAAGTTCATTCTATCTTGGAATTCTCTCATAAAATCTTCAGATAATTTTTTACCCAGTCTAATTTGTCCCTCATAAAGTCATCAGAGAGTTATTAACATGCTGATGCAAATCTCTATTGTATTTCAGTGAATGAACTATTCTTTTTTAAATAATCCACAATCTTATTTGTATATGTTTCAGTTGTTGTCAAATACAAAACACACAGTAGTTCTAAATTAAAATTTTGTTCATTCAACTCACTATTATTGCTAACAAGATCAATAAGTTGTTGTTTTGTCATTTTAGAATCCTAGTTGTTTTTCTGTAGCTTTTAAGGTGCTTACTTTTAGACTTTCCATTTATATAGGAAAAAATTATTAAGGATTTTTGTATATAAAAAAGTATTCAGATTTTCAATTGTAAGAAATTTACTAATTTTTTAAAAACACATTACCTTTATTTACCCAAAAACTTATGTGAATTATCAGATCCGAACCATTAAACATATCATTCATCACCTCTTTTGTATAAAGCTTTGTCATCGACTTATACATATTGATATTTTGATTCCTGTAGTTCTTGAAATTTCCTGACAGATTAAAACTCTGTGCCGGACCGACACTCGAACTCGAGACCTTTGCCTTTCGTGGGCAAGTGCTCTACCAACTGAGGTTGACTCATGCCCCGTACTCACGGCTTTCCTTTTCCTAGTTCCTTGCCTTCTACCTGTAGTTCCTTTAATATCTTTCAATCTGTATGTGACTGAATCTGAATACATTACATCTTCAATTTCAGATAATTCTGTAGACCAATTACCAGTATAACCTTTTTCAAATATTTCTTTCTATTTGCTTATTCTCACTTTATCACAAAATTATCTTTGTTAGTAACAGGAGTAATAATTTGGGAATAAATATATTTAGAATGTATTTTTCATTTAATTTATTCACTTCATTTGGTTTCATTTTTTATGGTTCAATGTGTTGTGCTATTGTATTCATCAACTAATTTTTAAACAATATATATATACTTATAATTGCTTTGAATAGAAACTTTCTTCAACATATTTTCTTTTAGTGTTCTATTAAATCTTTCAACAACAGATTCTTTTATTTTAGTACACGTTGAATAATGATTAATATTATGTTTCTTCATCAGTTGTTTGAAATCGTTATTGTAGAATTCTTTTCCATGATCAGTTTGTAAATTTTTTTGGAGCTATACATTTTTACCTGTTTTATCTTTAACTCGAGTAGCACAAGCATATTTAGAAAATACATCAATGACAGTTAACAAATACTCATAGTCTTTAATTATTTTTGACATTCCTTTTAAATTTCCAAATCCATATCAACTAAATCAGCTTCCCATAAATCATCTATTCCAAAGTTGCAACTCACCTTCTATTATAATTTTTTCGCATCGGGTAAAGAAGTTCCTTTATAATATGTACACGAGCCTCCATATCACCTACAACATTTTGGTAACAAATCTACTCTTTATAGTTTTACATAGTGATTAAATACATTTTTTGCTTCGTCTTCCGTTTTTAATTGTTACTCTGAGAGGATTATGTGTTTCTGTAAATTTACAATTAAGACACTAAATGTTATCCATTTATATAGCTTAAAAATTGTTATTCATCATTAGGTAATGTAAATAAATAACCAAATTGAGGCGTAGCACTGTATAACGAGCCTGCCTTGGAGGTGGTTAAGAGGGAGATGTGTCTCAGAGCTGGATAGTGACAGATTGTGACACAAGACTGGACGCGCATCTAGTTTAGTATCAGCCAATAGAGGACAGTATTGGATAGGGGGACTGTGATTTTACTTTCGATTGTGCCCACTAGAGTGCACTAAAGAAATAGAATGTTTTTCATTTCTTTTTGTGTATGTAAAATGTTATAAATGTGTTTTAGCAGTATGAATGATGCATTAATGTGGTTCAAGGTCAATATGAAGATAATTGATTAACGAGTTGTGTAGTAGGATTTAGTGTGGGAACATATCGAAGAAGTATGGATATGCACAAAGGGGATTTTTGTGGAAATATTTGTAAAGTAAGTTAATAGCAAAGGGAAAAATAATTCAGGTATAAACAACAATAGTAAATAAAATTGTGCATATTAGATAATTATGTCGGTAAAAAGTGCAGCCATTAGGTTTACTATTTTGCGATTGGTTATTGATGAAAAGCGAGGACTGATGCGGGAGAATGTTATTTTGTTATTGGCTGTTGAGTAAACTGACCAATGGTAAAGCAATATTTTTCACGTGCCTTTCTCTGCTGGTAAAGAAGATGTAGAGTATTCTAGAGAAGAGTCGAAGGCGTACCGGATCTAGCAGTGTTTGATACATCAAAAGTGTTGGAAAGTGACAGCATAATTATTTCGATGTGTGCGTAGAAATTTCGGAATCTTTAAGTGAATTTTTAAGTGAGGTAAGACATATATTCCGCATGGCATATTGAGCAGGTCGGTGGCTAAAAAAACTGTTACTGCATTTGGTACCGACAGACTTTATATTTGGCGAGCATTATCAATCAAAAAGAATTAGTATTTTTGTAGCTATCACGTTTTCGGGAAATGCAACACCATAAACTTCCTTACGTGAGTGAAAGGGATTGTGAGGACTGTGTTAAGACTAGCACAGGCTTGGCAGTGATAATTGTTCACCTAAGTGTCCGAATATATTAATAGAGGGCAAAATTTCCAACCTTACATTTCGTGTTTCTCCCGAAACCTAGGGGGGGGAGTGACTTTAATTGCAGCCTCATTCACATCGAAGTGCAGTAGGTTTCACTCGGCTTTCCTACTGATGATCTGCTGAGACAATTTTCACAGGTAGGTGCATGTCCGTCGTAAAGGGATGGAAAGAACCGCGCCGCCGCAAACTACATGAAGTTTTAATCTAAAAGGTTTAAATTGACTTGACCCATCATACTCTATACATTCACACATATCAACTGTGGAAGGTCAGTGAAAGGTGTTGATCGAGGAAATATAGACATTTTAAAGCTTTGAGGATCAACTTATACATCTCCTTCAGTATGTGTCTTTATTATAATTTCCTTGGCCATAATTCGATAGGGAAATAAACATTTCTGACATTCAGTGGGATCATTAAATGGAATGACAAATTCTGATTAATATGTACCTTATTTTCTAAATCAATGAGAGAAACTTTCATCATATCGATTTGCTTATTATTATGTGACATGAGACTGTCATAAATTCCATTTCTTTTATTATAATCTATTTTCAGATTATTAATTGTTTCATCAGTGTTATAGTGTTCTCGTTACCATTGTGGAAGTTGCATAATTTTTTCAGTAAGTTGTGTTATAGTGACTAGTTACTAAATTGTGTTAGAGCAATTGTGAACTCAGATCTTGTGAGAAATTATTTTTCGAAGTATTGTCTGATAGCTGCATAATAATTATTAACAGGATCTTTTATATCTACTAATCTTCTATCTTTAAATCAATACAACCTTATTTTAAAACGCTACTTAATCGCTTTGAAATTACTTAACTACATTTTCTATTTCCATTTCTAAATCTTTCTTTATTTTTCTGATTCCTTAGATTTTAATTTTCATTGCTATGTTTCCTTATCTTATTTCCAAATATGGCCATTTATTAGACTCAAAATATCATTAAATTCCTAACTATGTGATAGTAGTTTTAAAATAAATGAACACAAATGGCCATATATTAAAATTTTGTATCCTGTCGTTATTATTGTAAGGATCATTTTCCCTCAAATAATGAACTAATTTTTATGGTATATTTTCACCAAATGAATCTCAAAGACAAATTTTTATCATTATTCTTATGGTATAATATCCAGTGTGTAACAACATTATTAGGTGTATCTAAATCAACGATTATACGTTCTAAATTTTTTAATTTTGTTGGTACATCCTCAGTTATAAATAGAGCCCAAAAATGTTCAATTTTCAATTGCTTAACAAGTTTCTCTATATCAAAGTTACTCATTGTATTAGGATACTTAGAACTATTTTTACAATTTTTTTAACCCTTTATGTTCCTTTTCAAGTGCTAAATTATGTTTTTTTCATCCTCTAAATCCTTATCAAATTACTTTATATTTATAATTGAATTTGCAGGGTAACTGCTCCACCGACTATTGAAGCAGCGCTAATTAAATATGGTAATGCTGTTAATAGTAATACTAGAAAATCACCTTCATGTACGTTTAAACCAAATCCTTCTTTCTTTTTCAGTAGATACTCGATAATTTTTTTCATCACAATAGTGGCTGGTAAAGATATTAGTTTTAATTTTAAGTCCTTTTGCTTTAATTTTGCCACTTGGTATCAAAGTGTACTCAACAATAAGGTTATTCATTTATATATTCAAAAATTTATAATCCTCATCCATTGTCATCAATACCCAGTCCTAATTTCCTTTTTCCATCCATTATTCCTCTAACAGCTGTTGCTGCTAGTTTTTCACCAATTGAAGACTCAAAAGCATCCATTCTTTCTTTTCCAGCTAGTTGAAGTTCTTTGTGAGCTTCTTGACTTTTCTCTAAATCTTTATTATCTCTATAGGCAATGTTACATAGTTTACAAGCTTCATCTGGTGGATCTATTCCTTGATCTCCACGTGCTAATCTTTCATCTAATTTGGTTCCAGGACAACAAAACTTTTAATCTGGTAGATTTATTTCGAATAGAAGTTTGTTAATTAATGTGTTTACTAAACGTTTTCCATTTTTTCACTTTCCCAAAATGTATGTGCTAAGTTAATCAAAAATGTAATCAAATTTGTATGTCTTTTGGATTGTTGATAATTAAGTTAATAAATTTAGCTGTCAACATTATTGTTATCCCTACATTTTCATTGTGATAACTTTTTTATGAGGTATTTCTTTACTATGAATAACCATTAATCTATCAATTAATTCATGATCATTATTCATCAACACTTATTCAACTGCATTTGCAATAGATTTTTGCCAAGTCCTTCACCCATTTTTTAATTTTCTGGTGACGAATCTGCAGGTGGTATTCTTAATTTTGGAAAATAATCATCAATAATTTCTTTTACAAATTTTCGTATTTATCACCTGTAGTTGAATTTATTTTATATGGATTTTTCTGAGAATTGGTACAATATATCTGCATAATTTGATAGATCAAACGAATCAAATTTGTCATTCATATTGTCTATAGTAGTATGTATTTTAGTTAAAAGTTGCATCAATATATCTGTTCCCTCATCATTCCTTTCACCTATAAATAATTTATTTTATTCTAATTTATGTGATAAATTACCATTGTACTTAAAAATACCAACAGGCTTTAATCCAAAAACAGTATCTTGACTTTGATTGAGACAATTCATTATTTTTTCTCTTATATTTAGTTCTTAAATGTCTTTCATTTTTTGCTACTTTTAGTCTCTTCTCCACATTTATTCAATACATTCTGAATTTCAGATTCACTTAATGTATAAACTATATTGTCATATCATATTCTTTGATTGATGGAATATCATTAAATTCATCTTGAAGACATGGAATTTTTGGTTTTCAGCTTCTCTATTTTCTTCAGTGCCTTTCAATACATTAGCAACTAATTCTTGCAATTCCTTGTTTTGCTTGTTCTATTGCATCAATGACAAGTTGATCTTATTTTTTACGTTTTTCTTATTCTGTTCTTGTTTGTTGTTTCCAGTTTTGAAATCGTTACTGTAATGCTTCAAATTTTCTTGTATTTTGTTTATCTTCTCTAACAAGATGTTGATCGCATTCTGTTAACATTTAAAATAGAACTAGATTCTTTTTTATTTTTAACATTTATGTTTTTGTATAACGTTTATGTTTAACATTTAAAGTTTATATTTGTGTTTTATGTTTCTGTTTATGTTTCACATATATGTTTATGTTTGAAAATTTTTGATTTGGGCTCAATGTTTATCATCATTTGATTTATGTGTCACATCTATAATTATAAATCCAAAATCACCATTACAGCAACTATGGCACATATTTCTGAAATCATCATGTCTTAAATAATCACATACAAATTTACGATAAATGTGATGTAGATTTATGTCGTCTTGTCTAAAAATATTTAAAAAATTGAGATCATCTCTGGCTAACTGTTTTTTATCTTTGAATATGTTTGACCTAAATAAAAATAAGCTATTCCTTTATGTCTAACTCTAGTAAAGTATTGTCTTCCAATGTCTTGGTTTTTCAATATAAAGTCACCAAATACAAGGGTTGGAACTTAAACAATGGCAACTATTTATTCACAACTGATACAAAAGTGTTACATGTTTGTACCTCTTAGTATCCTTCAACGTAGTCACCAGCGTTGTGTAGAACCCATTGCTAGAGTTGTGGAAGGTGTAGTATACCATTAGCATAGCCTGTTCATGGTGTGAATGGAGTGGTCTACTGCCTGTCGAATCTCTTGAACAGTTCTGTAGCGACTGCTACAATGTGGTTCCCACATCTCCCAAACCAAATCAAAGTCAGAAGGACCTACGTCCAGGGAGTATGGTGGATGGTACAGTACTTCCAATTTCCATCGACCGAACAGAGCAGCCACAGCTTGCGCTGTATACACCTGCGCATTGTCATGCAAAATTATGGGTGTGTTGTGCAGAAAGTGTTGCCGCTTCTGTACCAATGCTGGTCACAGGTGATGATCCAAAAACGAACAGTAATACTGTGCATTGACACTCTGCCATTTAGGAATGTAATGCATTAGGAAAACACCATCACAGTCGTACACGAGAATCACCATAACTTTCACGTTTCTGTAGCTCTAATGCACTGTCGACTTTCGCGGCTACCCGTAATGACGCCATTTGTTGGATTAGCGTTTCAGTTTTGGCTCATACGATGTGGCCCATGTCTCATCCAGTGTTATTGTACGGTGTAAGAAAGCCTCTCCTTCACGCTCATAGTGCTCCAAGTGCTTCTGAGCAGTGTCGTAACGCGTCCATTTCTGCATTTCCGTCAAGTTATACAGAACCCATGGTGATGCAGTTTTTCACATGCCCAGGTGTTCCTTCAGGATGTGAAGCACAGTCGTATGCACTAATCTGGTTTTGAGGGCAAGCCAACAAATCGTATTGGCGTCGATCACTGTCCACCAATGTGACAACAGCATGCACTTCTTCTTCAGTGACTCTAGGACGACCTGCCCAGTGCATGTCTGACGCAGTTTGCCGATCTTTGGTGTCGGCTTTTACCCAATGTGCCACTGTTCTGTACAGCAATGCCGATTCCCTGCATGCCTCTTGAAGACCTTGATGACACTGTCATGCTGTACGACTTCTGGCATATTCAATCTTGATCCAACTCAATTTTTCCTGTTTTGAAAGCATAGTGATACCGTTGCATTAGAACACTTGCTCACAAGTGTCTGTGCTTCCCTCGATTCCGCGCATGGCAGTGATGTTGGACGGGCGAGAGCATTTGCTTGGAGGTAAGGTAGGTGTGTCAACAAAGTGTGCTATTAGCGACAATAGTAGATTTCACTGCATAGTGTCTCCAAAGCAGTGTCGCCACTAAGTTAGAGACTGCTTCAAGTAAATGATCTTTACATTCCCATTATGGTATAATTTCATCATTGCTACTAATAAATGTAGCTATTTCATCACCATTTTTTTTTACATTTTTAATAAATTCTTGATATTTTGGTTAATCCAATCTTTTTGAATAGATGTATAGATGATTAATTTTATCCCAGTCAAACTGTCCTGGAGCTAAAATATAATTATTGATCATTAATGTTATTTTACCACTTCAATTTGGACCAATAATAGTACATATAATTGAATTAGGTAATAATTTAGATTGTTTACTTGCGACTTTTGCTGGAATTCTTATTTTTGATTCCAATCTGCCCAATCTGTTTTGTGACAGCTAGAGGATTCTCGTCTGCGACTCATTTATTACCAATAAATAAGTAGTACAATGCAGTCCAACGACAGCTCTGGCTATCACCTAATACAGCTAAGTGGTAATTCATCAGTACTCAAAAAAGTGTACCATGGGTTGGTTTTTATACCAAATTTCTAACACCAAATGTTACAACAATAATAATATACTATGTTGTGATGGTGACATAAAAATAATCCCAACTGGGCAATATACTAGTTTAGAAAAATTTATTCAACCAAAAAAGCCTAATATACACATTAAAGCAGATGAATGTTTAAATAGAGTAACAGTTAAGAGAGATGTTAAGATGTGTATCGATGTAAACAATAGTATTGGAAATTTGTTAAGATTTAATCAAACTATTGCAGCCAATAAAATAGTATTCCTAATGATATACCAAAAATTATACCATTTGAGTTAATTAATGTAAATTTTAATTCTCCTGATGGAATGTTCATGAAGCAAAATATCACTTTCACAATGAGACTAATATTATTGCTTCGTTCAAGCTTAACATAAAATTAGGTATGCCAATAACTTATGAACCAAATAATGCTTTATTTATTCCAATTCATGACAAAATTTAGGATTTATTTGTATCCGTAACTGACGAAAATGATAATCTAATTGATTTCAATGGAGCTACTACAACAATTATTTTTAGAGATGAAATGATGTTTTTAGTCTCTATAAATGTATGAGATTGAAAGCTATCATTATTACTTATTTCCTGTGACTGAGAAAACCAAAAATAACCTGAATATTCCCAAAAAGGATACAGTAATTAACATTTGTATTGGTGGTGGAGGGTTGCATTCTAATCTTGCCCATTTGGAGATGGACTTAGGTATTATTGGAGCTGATGGTACAGATTATCCAATATATGATGGAAAATCCAATAAGCTGCTAATTGATAAATTTTGTAGCAAAACTATTCGACTTAGTAACCATAAGGAAAGGAAATAATATTTTATCTTGAATTGAATGTCCGTTTATTTCATCGTCAGTTTTACTGCATTTGACATCATCTGTTACTGATACAATATGTGTGGAAGGCTATATACTTAATAATGGTAAAATCAGAAAGAAGAGGAATGAAGTATTATATACTTTACAGATGTTAGGTGGATATTTCAAGGACTTTAAGGAAGTAATTTGCTAAGAAGATATTACACTGTGTTTTACTTGGAGTTCAAGTGTAAGGGATTGCATTCTTAAATGGGCTAACCACAATGAATCAGGTGTTGAAATTAAAAATACATTACCAAAAGAGGGTAAAATTGTTGTAGAATCTATGGAAATTAGTCTACCTGTTGTTAAATGTGAAACTACTTATGAAGTTGAGCTACGAGAAATGTAGGTGAAAACTCCTAAAATTCCAATATCTCTTTATGAATTACAAACTTTAGAAGTTGCTGGATTGAGTGGTAAGAGAAATTTTGAACTAGATATCAAAAATTACTATAATTCAGTGGAATTTGATATGCCTTATTTTATATTTGCTTTGTGTCCAACTAAGCGCAAAAAGAATCAGTTGACTAAGTCATCATTGTTTGATAATACATTATATTTGAAAAATGGAAGAAATGAATTAATTGGCAAGAAATGTGGAATTTATATCCACCAGAAAATTATTTGAAAGCTTATGATGTATTTTGTGAATTTAAACATGCTACACAGATGAAAGAAGATTTTGAAATAAGTCCTTATGGATTTATTTCAAATTATGCCATATATGTGATTAATATGAGATAGAAAAAATGTAGCTACAGAAAAAAACACAATACAGTTATTTGCTACTATTCATGAGAAAATACCAGATTATACATTTGCCTACATAATTACATAAGGTAAGAAGAACCTCACACATCATATTTTACTGTATTGTATGAGCTCTAAACAGAGCTTCCATGTATGCATCAAATTCCTTTTGTTTTTGAATTATATCGAAAGGATTTATGTCTAAAAATTGTTATCATGAATTACTGTTACGTTTATTGGCATATAATTTATTTTGTGATCAGCTCTTTTTACAATAAATTAGTGGTATGGTAAAGCTTTACCTTTGTAGCATTTGTTAAATATATCGAATATGTCTATAATATGATCCATTTCATAAGCAGTAAGCGTAGATACAATTGCACCATTGCAATCAATCTTCATTAGTGTAGTTCGTTTAACAGCAAAATATTTTTCTCAATATTTAATGTTGTTATGTACACTTTGTTTATCAGGGTAACAATAATAATATCAATAGCCATAGCTTCACCGCTGTGTACAATTTTGACAAAATCTGGTTGTTTAGATTCAGATATATCAGGTAGATCTATCACAATTGCTTTTAGAAACTGCATCATTTAATGTATAGTATGTTATCCAAGATTTTTTATCGAACAATAAATGAATGAAAAATTAGAAAAAGTTATTTGCACACAAACAGAATGTATATATTTCTTTCTGGAGTGGTTTAAGGGATGAAAAAGTAATAGAAAATGAAGTGAGAAAAGCATCTGTTTCTAAAATTATATTTTTGCGCCGTGTGCGGTTCTCAGCTAAGTAAAAGAGTGGGCTTCGATGAAAGCACTTACTAGCATGGTTGCTAGAGGAAATGCAGCTGCTATATAAGTGCCAGAGCACAATGAAACTCCGCCTTCCAGTAGGCTCCGCCTCTTATCTCTATATCACTTCGCAATCTCGCTGTACTGCTCACACATTAGGAGTAAGTAGTTGCTAACTTGACTCAGAGATGGCACTGTGGTTGTCTCCATTCGTGACATTACGGGAATATACTTCGCTCTGAGTGTTCACATAACATTTACATGCTGTTTACAGTTCGTCGCTTCAAACAAGTGAAATAGTGTATTTGCGTCCTAAAACTGTTGACAATGACTTAATGCGAACCAATATTTTCACTTCAATACCAACTATATATACTGGCTTCGTACATAACTACATTAGCCAAACTTCACACAAGCATTGACTGAAGGGAGTGTAAATTATTGGAGGTTATTAAAACACAGTGTGTGGAGTGTGCTGCCATTTGGCTAAAACATCCAACACCCACGCCTATGTACTTAAGTGCAGCGTGAAATAAGGAGCACTCTGTTAATTCAGAGGCAGGTCTCCATGAAGCGCCGTGTACATACGGTCAGAGGAGTATGAAACACAGAAGTTGTATGTAGGACCATGTGGGAGCTGTTTTGCACCTTTGAATGTGCAAGCGAAAATTTCATGAACTAAATATAAAAGTGTCATTTGAAAAGCTAATTTTTGTCTTGAAAAAGTTGTAAATATTGCATTGACTGAGAATTCTAGTCATGAGCAAGTTCTATAAATTAAGATTTATAAGTTGAATATAATTTTTTAGCATTTGTAAATATGATCTATTTAAACTATTTACAATTAATAAAAATATTGTTTTGTTCATTTGCAAAATAAGAGCTACTGTGTTCAACGTACCCATATACTACTGTTCATGTCTGGAGAACATGCTGACCACTCTAGTCGAGCGATGTCGTTATCCTGAAGGAAGTCAGTACCAGGATGTGCACGATATGGGCGCTCATTGTCGTCCATGAAGACAAATGCCTCACCAATATGCTGCCGATATAGTTGCACTATTGGTCAGAGGATGGCATTCATGTATCATACAACCGTTACAGTGCCTTCCATGATCACCAGCAGCGTATGTGGGGCCCACATAATGCCACCCCAAAACAAAAGGGAACCTTCATCTTGCTGCACTCGCTGGACAATGTGTCTACAGCATTCAGCCTGACCGGGTTCCCCCAAACACGTCTCCGACGATTGTCTGGTGGAAGGCATATGTGACACTCATTGGTGAAGAGAATTTGATGCCAATTCTAAGCGGTCCATTCGGCATGCTGTTGGACCCATCTGTACTGCACTGCATGGTGTCATAGTTGCAAAGCTGGGCCTCAAACATGGACGTCAGGAGTGAAGTTGAGTATCGTGCAGCCTATTACGCACAGTTTGACTCGTAACATGACGTCCTGTGGCTGAACGAAAACATTATTCAATATAATGGCGTTGTTATCAGGATTCCTCTGGGCCATAATCTGTAGGTAGCGGTTATACACTGCAGTAGTAGCCCTTGCGCGGCCTGAGCGAGGCATGTTATCGACAGTTCCTGTCTCCATGTATGTCTTCCATGTCTGAACAACATCTCTTTGGTTCACTCCAAGACGGCAGGACACATCCCTTGTTGAGAGTCCTTCCTGGCACAAAGAAATAATGTGGTATTAACCGTCTAGGCATGGTTGAACTACAGACAACACGAGCTGTGTACCTTCTTCCTGGTGGAATGAGTGGAACTGATTGGCTGTTGGACCCTCTCCGTCTAATAGGTGCTGCTCTTGCATGGTTGTTTACATCTTTGGGCAGGTTTAGTGGCATCTCTGAACAGTCAAAGGATCTGTGTCCATGATACAATATCCACAGTCAACGTTTATCTTCAGGATTTCTGAGAACTGGGGTGATGCAAACTTTTTTTGATGTATATACTTCCTGTCAGTACAATCCATGTCGAGTGTACCAACGCAACAAATTTTTATCTCAACAACAGAATGATTCATACAACGTATGGATTCTTCCTATAAGTGGGAAAAGGGTATAACATCGTTGAGACCTCTACCAACACTATTTACCTCCCCAGTCCACACATTGACTTATCTGGAGCTGTGTATTGTGGACCAGCATATTCAACTTCTCAACGTTTGTGTGGAGGGAATCATTGTACAGCTACATCTAAAGCTGAGCCAGCAGTGACCTTGATGTGCAGAGACCCAGATGTGATGGCGGCCTTAAACCAGTCGTGACCTGTTGGAAGCAGAAGCGACGACCTTTAAAATACTGGACCAGAATGGTTGTTAGTCAGCTTCAACCAGTCAGGTACTGTTGCATCCCCATATTGTCAACAAAGACAGGTTGGGTATAAGGTAAGAAACCAAAGTGTATAACGCACAACACAGCATTTCAGTACAGAACAGCTAAGTCATAACATATGCAAACTACAAGCTTCTTAAACCAGCAGGTCTGAAGCCGCGCAGTGACGTAGTTCTATATAACTAGATCGGTCGAATATGCCAGGAATACTTCTCGCATAAACCTAATGCATCAACCACATTTAACAAGATCGATGAAATTAGGATTGTCATCCAACAACAAGACACATGCAGGACTTTCATATATCTTGATCGATTATTTACGAAAAGGATGGTACTGCTACAGTGGCATTGAACCTTCCACATAATGCTTTAGTGTTCTTGTTTCATGAGATATGATATGAACTTAAGGGGTCGAGATAGACCATGCACACAAAGAAGTAACAACATCTACTCTTAAAATGTATGTCTCTGCTTCTTCCTCGGATTTGCACGATTTAGAAAATGCTGGATGGCTCATTGAGGAGCCAGTGGATAGAACAGTGGAAGACTACAAGAGATTTTCTGCATGTATACCTTTAAAACTGCTAATGGGACTCTTTGAGGACATGCAGCGAATTGTTCTGAATGCTAAAGAGGAACTTATTCTGGTACAGAGTACAATGGATAACAACTCATACGTTGAAGGAGTTAAAGAGGAGAATTAGACCACCATAAATGAGAAAATATGGAAAATGTCACACATCACAGCATCAGATGAGCGGCGTTTGAAGCTTTTCAGAGTTCTGAATGCTGGTGTATTTCTGCCATTATCTTTCCATTCGTGAGAGGTTTCCGAGTACGCAGTGATACTTACTGCGAGCAGACAAATATGGTCTATTAAAACATCCACTCTACTGGAGACGCCAAGTCCCATCAGACCAATATAAGAGGGAATATAGCAGATAATTGCACCAAATTTGATAACTGCAAGTTAGTTAATGCCAGAGTCTACTTGAACTCCGAATTCTACCCGTTTGATAATTTACATCTGCAGTGGGATGGAAATGTACACAGTCTTACATATGACATGTATGCGAGGTTCTGTGCTGCATATTATGAAAAGAAGGATGTCGACTCAGTCCACAGAAATTCATGGAGCTGGCGGCAATCATCGTAATAGATTGCTCGAAACAGAACGAGATAATTAAATCTGGACCTGCACATGTATGAATTGAATTTGAATCTTCAGCAAATTTTCCGTAACACACTGCAGCATATGCTCTAGTTCTGCATGCCTGTGTGATTAACTGGTGCCCTATCACCGGTTTTGTGCAATGAACTGTATAAATGGACACGTGCTGCTCCATACCCAGAGTGTTCCACAATGGTATTTCAAGGCGTTCAAAAAATGGCTCTGAACACTATGGGACTTAACATCTGAGGTCATCAGTCCCCTAGAACTTAGAATTAATTAAACCTAACTAACATAAGGACATCACACACATCCATGCCCGAGGCAGGATTCGAACCTAGAAGTGCTTGGCGGTATTTCAAGGTGTGAACATAATTACAGAAGCTCTGGGTTTCTATGATGATGAGTGTAGACAGTTAATATAGATTTTCTTGACTGTGGGAGAAATTCATTCTAGTTCGGCTGCCTAGAGTGTAGACTGTTTGCCATTTCGTCGTCACAGTCCGTTGCCCAGGGGACATTGCAATAGCCACTCAGAATAAGACATTCGAAGAGGGGGAAGCTACTCTGTCCAAGGACCTTCAACTTCTTAACCAGTATTATATGAAATGGAGGCTCTGCCCAAATCCAAATAAAACTGAGGTAAGCGTATTCCACGTGAACAATCATGAGGCAAGACGAGAGTTACAAGTAACATTCTGCAATGAGCGACTGATGCACAACAGCCATCCAAAATATTTAGGAATCACTCTTGACCTTTCACTAACCTATAAAAAACACCGAGAAATAACCAATCAAAAGATAAAAATCGAAATAACATATTAAGAAAGCTGACTGGAACCTCTTGGGGAGCTCGAGCTAACACCCTACACACCGCAGCACAATCTCTTGTTTACCTGGTGGCAGAATACTGCGCCCCAGTCTGGTACAAGAGCACACACACGAAGAAAATATATGTCCAGCTTAATACCGCCATGAAGATTGTCTGAGGAACTCTGCAATCAACTCCACTTCTCTGGCTTCATGCCCTTTGAAATATAGCTCCTCTCTCCCTCAGAAGACAACAAGCAGCTATCCGAGAATGGAAGAAAAGTAATGACCCCTCGGTCTCTGAAGATATATCTATTTGAAAAATATTGGACCATCTACCAACTACCCGCCTAAAATCCAGGAAACCTATATGGGAAGACCAAGTCCTCAAATTCCCAGGAAGGTTCGACATAGCAAGGGAATGGAGGCAATACTGGTCGCTGAATAATCACCATCCTCTCAACACCGATTTTGATCCGTTCGATACCGGTAGAAGGAATGCAAATGCCCAGAAGAACTTGATGCAGACTTAATCGTATGAGGACTAACCGGATACTTCGCTCATTGTCGAATGTCATTCAATTGTAAGTATAGCGATCAAATATATATGTGATCCATTTGGTATGGTTATTCTGTCCATGTGTGGCCTGTGGTGGGAATGATTCAAGTTTCCCACTAACGGTGGGAGGCCATCTGAATGGAGAGGACTGTTGCAATGCGGGAATGTATTTGACTTAAACGTGTAGTCGTCTAGACGACCGAATAGCGAACTAATACTTAGTATGTGCTGGACAGCTTTCGTGATCAAGTGGGAATTTGGCAAGATTGAATATGGATGTATGTTTGTGCTGGGTCCTTATTCCGTTATCATTAAATTGTTCGGTTGAGTGCTTCTTCGCATTTGAGTTCTTTATTTAGTTGAGAGGAGGTTGATTGTTGTGTACGCATCTAGCAGGTGGAAGGCACGTTTGTCGGTTGTCTAGATATGAGAAAGACGTTATTTGACTTTGTAAATTATAGGGCGTGCTTTGGAATCTGCTAAATCACGGAAATCTGTATTCGTGAGTGGAAATATCGGTTTAGATGTAAATGTGTTCCCAGAGGTGATAAATTTCTAAGTCGAACGTGAAAAACTATATAGATATTTGCTCATAAAACTGGACTTTGTCTATTTTCGTGAAAAATAGGACATTTATTGTGATGGGAAATGTTTTGCTTTATTATAGGAGCGAAGTTGATGTTAAGTAAATAATAATCGAATACTGGACGGTGACTCACGTCCGGCCCTGCTCGAGAGTACTACATAACGTAAAAACAAAGTCTGTGAACGCGAGGCGTTGTGTGGCTGTGGTTCGTGGGCACTAATGACGAATAGGATGCATTTAGAGGGGAAGTGGGGAGGCATTTCGGCGAGGCAGGTGCCGCGGAACTGGTAGTGTAGTAGCTCGATCTCGTAGTTTGTGATAGTACATGGACAAGGATCTCCCACTGGCTTCGGTTAGGGTGATTTTTTAGTAGGCATGTGTAGTGAACTTTGACGTTAAACAGAGCTAGATGGTATATTCTTGGAGCTAGTAGACTTTTTTAGACTCAACTCTGTCGAACAGCAGAATCTAGTGAGTTGAACGTTTTTCCCATATCTTATAGGTGTAGGGTAGAGTTTGAGAGTATGTGTCGCTGATTTCGAGTGGTTTAATTTTTTTCCCAAACAGGATAACATGAGTTGCCAGTTTTTGAGTAGTACTGCGGTTCTTGTGCAGTGCTATGCATATAGTTGTGTAATTAAAGCATGATAAGGTGAGTTGTATAGTTAGTTTTTGCGATTTCAAGCCGTCCTTATGAGCGCTATGCATATAGTTGTGTAATTAGGATGGATATTTGGGTCAGTTTTCCGAGCAAAGTAAATAAAGTAGACTAACCTAACCTTCCTCTCCTGCATCTGGAGAGTTATCACCCAGTAGAATCAATGATCGCGTGGTTGATAGGTTGGGCTTTTTACTTGCAGTGAGTCTTTGTGTATTCAATTATTTTCTGGTGACTACGCGTTGTGAGTGTGTTTGGATGCGTTATTTCCGTGATCTACGAGTAATTTGCATGCCTGCATGGTGTGTACTGGTGTATTTCGGTAATTCAGGAGTTGTTTGAGGGAGGAGGCTGGACAGCGAGGTCATCGGTCTCATCGGATTAGGGAAGACGGGGAAGGAAGTCGGCCGTGCCCTTTCAAAGGAATCAACCCGGCAGTTGTCTGGAGCAATTTAGGGAAATAAAGGAAAGCGTAAATCAGGATGGGGCTGTACGCGGGACTGAACCGTCGTCCTCACGAATGCGAGTCTAGTGTGTCTAGTTTACGAATCCGCATCGGTTTGAACAGTCCCCTGCTGACATGCAGCGTCCATGGATTCATGAGGTTGTCTCCATACCCGTACACGTCCATCCGCTCGATACAATTTGAAACGAGCATCGTCCAACGAGGCAACTTGTTTCCAGTTATCAACAGTCCAATGTTGCTGTTGACTGGCATAAAACTTTGTGTTGTGCAGTCATCAAGAGTATACGAGTGGGCCTTCGGCTCCGGAAGCCCATATCGATGATGTTTCACTGAATGGTTCACACGCTGACACTTGTTGATGACCCAGAACTGAAATCTGCAGCAGTTTGCGGAAGGGTTGCACTTACGTCAGGTTAAACAATCCTCTTCAGTCGTCGTTGGTCCCGAACTTGCAGGATCTTTTTCTGGCCTGCAAGGATGTCGGAAATTTGATGTTTTATCGAATTTTTGATATTCAGATACAATCGTGAAATGGTCGTACGAAAAAATCCCAACTTCATCGCTACCTCGGGGATGCTGTGTCCCATGACTCGTATGCCAACTATAACACCACGTCAAAACTCACTTAAATCTTGATAACCTGCCATTGTAGCAGCAGTAACCGATCTAATATCTGCGCCAGACACTTGTCTTATATACGCGTTGCCGACCGCAGAGTCGTATTGTGCCTGTTTACAAATCTATGTATTTAAATACGCATGCCTATACCAGTTTCTTTGGCGTTTCAGTGTATTATTCGGACATTTGTTTGGTTCAGGTGATAGATTCAAAGTTCCACTGTTCGAAATACTTGCATTTCCATCACAGATTCAAGATAGGAATGTTTGAAATATTTTACAGGCAGATTTTTGGCTCATATCATAACTTTCTGAAATGTTTTACAGACAGTGTTCTTTCGGTATACTTCACAGATACAAGGCATCGCATATTGAAATATTTTGACTCGCTTCAGAGATTGAAAGTGGTACTGTTTGAAATATTTTGGTTCACATCACGGATACAAAGGACTGTAACTGATGCAAAGGTACTTCCTTCTTAGACTAAGACTAATGCTAAAGAAATTCCACCAAAACAGGCGAAATAATTATAATGAACATGTCCACCTCAAACAGACGAAGTAATGTACAGTGAATGGGTGTATCTATATACTTCTACACATAAAATGTAATTGGACAGGATGGCTGGTTGTAGGTGAAACTTAAAAACTGTTTCCATTTACATGAGACACATGTTGTGCAGGTATATTTGCACGTGTACACAGTACATATGGTGGGTATAAGTAAATAAATATTTAGATGAACAGCAATGGAGATACTAACATATTTCTTTTCAAGGTGTCTACACTGTTTAACAGTTTTTTCCAGTACACAGATATTGTGTGAAAAATAAATAAATAAATGCATACACAAAACGCACACACACACACATACACACACACACACACACACACACACACACACACACACACACACACACACACACACACACACACGCAGACTCGTTCTCTCCCTCTCACTCAATCAGATCCACCGATGCTTCTCTCACTGCAAGTAAAAAGTGTAAGTATGGGAGATTTTCAATCCCATCATCACAAATGGAACTTTTATTGTCATGAGGCGACAGGCCATTTTAGACTGCAGATGAGTGCACACCTCATGTCCTTTTGATTGAATACTATTTCCTGTACCATATGCAGTGACTGTGGTGCAGCATCGCGAACACAGGTGTACAGGCAATGCAAACAGTCTTCGATAGAGAGGACTCTCGATGTCATGCAGTGCACATTCTTAGTGGAGTTTGTATAGGTCTAGTATACACATCCCCACATAAATAGGCTTTGTAAACTCTACTGCGGTCTTTGCCTTCTCCACAGCAACAAATTCTTATTGAATATGGTGACCCACTTAGACTATGGTCTGGCAAGGCATTTTCTTACGCCATAAAGCCCATTCCAATCAAAATTTCGCGTCATTCCCTAAAATTCTCCAGTACTTTGCCGAAAACTGAATTGTTCATTAATTTATACAAACTTTTCTCATTGTCACACGTCACAGAAGCTCTGTGCCTCGTATTCAAATCAATATAATCCTTCATCCAAGGGGATGGCTTGAAAGAGACAGCCTGGGTGATTCTAACCAGCCCCAACCCCAAGATGAGACGCTACTGGAGATTGCAATAGTGAATAATATATCCCCACTTATACCCAACGTTGCCATCAATTTTAGGGTGGAGCGTGCTCGCGTAACTCATTGCCCTGGACACAGTGGCAAATTGGTGTGTGCATCATACAGACTACTAGGGTGTGTGAGTTCTGCCTCCATCACATACCCCACATCAGAATCAGACAACATAGACTTGATTTCTCCACCTAACCCCTTGACTTTGTCTTCAGGCACCCATAGGAACTCCCCAATCGGCAGTGATTATCGCTTGGAGCGCCTGTGTAAGTTATTTAATCCAAGTTTAATCCAAGTACATGATGTAACTCTAATCAAGGAATGCATTGAACCTGTCACCCATCCATTGGTTCTTTGCCTTGGTGTGCCTGTGGACACATTGGCGAAGTCCCTCGTGGATAACTTGCTCAAAGAAAAGAAGCATGTCAGCATCGGTCAATAGTTCGATGCTGTGTTTCGTTTTCTTGAGCATGGTGTCCCAAGACAACTCAGGTGCTGTGTAATAAAAGTCGGGATCCAAAAAAAAAAAAAAAAGTGATCATGCATAGATTCCAGAATTTCTCGAAAAGATTCACATCAGAGGATAAGAGTATGTTTACATGGATCTTACACTCACTGAGAAATTTTGAGAAATGGAGGGGGCCGACGTCTTTATGCTTGTTCTCCACATCTGACTTGCGTTTCGCCAGGCCATAAACATGAACCGATATTCTGCTATACTGTGCTTCAAATGTAGGTATATCCTGGTTTTTGCCGGGGAACTCAATACCATCATAGTTATAATACTTACGAATGTGAATACCTGTGCTGTATCGAGATGTACAGTACGAATTATCACAATAATTGTAATTTCTCTTGCAAGTCAAAATTGACAATACGAAAAAAGCCTGATCGATTTTATTTTAGACATTCTTATCAGCTGTATCTTTAAGTAGCTCTACATAGCTGGCTGGATCATAGACATGCATGTTGGTGTCCAGGCGTAGTATTCAGCTGAGCACTTTATCTGAGCTCCGAACTTCCATCTCAGAAAACCGGTCCAGTAGAGCTCTCGATGATGATGATGATCGGTCTTTGAGGCGCTCAACTGTGCAGTTATTAGGGTTTGTACAAATCTCCAACCTTTGTTCAGTCCAAACTCGCCACTTTCATTAATGATGATGAAATGATGAGGACAACACAAACACCCAGTCATCTCGAGGCAGGTGAAATCCTTGAACCTGCTGGGATATAGCTCTCGAGGAGGACTCATGAAACCACTCGGTGATTGACGTGCCCCGTGTTATCATGCCAGCCCCCCTCCCCCCCAAAGATAATGAAGACTTGTCACTTCAACACCAGACGAAACTTTGGGGTGGTGCGACAGTTTGATGTACAGCATTGCACCGCATTTAATTGCAGGATACTGTGGATCAATAACAACTTTGAGGAGCTTCATTCCCAAGACAGGAAGGCACCCGCTTAGAAACCCAACAGGTTGCGGTATCTCCTCCCGAATTCTCGATACTAGTGTACGAATTCGTTCCTCAAAGACGTCCGCAATCACCGAGTATTCTAGCTGTGTTATGGTGTCACTGACCTGAAGCTCTTCACTAAAAGGACCAGAGAGGGAACTGCCGCTAGCCACAGGATCGTTGCTATTTTTAATACTACAACTACATGATGACTGCGTCCACCTTATTGGTGAATGTGGTTGAAATGAGATGTTGAGGGGTATGCACTGAAGCATACATACCTCTCGTTGATGTTTTTTCTGTCGAAGACGAGAAGATGGAGGAGGGGAGGACGCTACTGCATCAGGCCAGTGAGAGCACCATGGCTGTGTTGATGGTTCTCGATGCTGATGCTGTTCTTGCACGACCCACTAGCCTGAGGGGCGGGAGCCTTATGCTGTTTCTGATGTCTCATCCAGGGACACCAGAGAGGAGGTGGCCCTGGAGCATCACCGAGAGGGAGTCAAGTGGCGAGCGCAGTCAGGAATGCCTTGTTGGGCTGCGTCCCACGGCGTGCTGGTCTGACCTTCACCGAGCTCTGGCACCGTTGTAGAAGAGAGAGAATAATGAAAATTAAGTCTAATGTTCCAGAGAAGAAAATACAAATTTTATTTATGATGATCACATCTTTATAAGCACCTGAGTAATTATCTTTTCCACTCTGAATCCATGGCATGGGCATTTCATCCATGTTGTTGTTGTTGTGGTCTTCAGTCCTGAGACTGGTTTGATGCAGCTCTCCATGCTACCCTATCCTGTGCAAGTTTCTTCATCTTCCAGTGCCTACTGCAACATACATCCTTCTGAATGTGCTTAGTGTATTCATCTCTTGGTCTCCCTCTACGATTTTTACCCTCCACACTACCCTCCAATGCCAAATTTGTGATCCCTTGATGCCTCAAAACATGTCCTACCAACCAATCCCTTCTTCTAGTCAAGTTGTGCCACAAACTTCTCTTCTACCCAATCCTACTCAATACTTCCTCATTAGTTATGTGATCTACCCATCTAATCTTCAGCATTCTTCTGTAGCACCACATTTCGAAAGCTTCTATTCTCTTCTTGTCCAAAACTAGTTATCGTCCATGTTTCACTTCCATACATGGCTACACTCCAAACAAATACTTTCATAAACGACTTCCTGATACATAAATCTATATTCGATGTTAACAAATTTCTCTTCTTGAGAAACGCTTTCCTTGCCATTGCCAGTCTACATTTTATATCCTCTCTACTTCGACCATCATCAGTTATTTGACTTCCTAAATAGCAAATCTCCTTTACTACTTTAAGTGTCTCATTTCCTAATCTAATTCCCTCAGCATCACCCGATTTAATTTGACTACATTCCATTATCCTCGTTTTGCTTTTGTTGATGTTCATCTTATATCCTCTTTTCAGGACACTGTCCATTCCGTTCAACTGCTCTTCCAAGTCCTTTGTCGTCTCTGACAGAATTACAATGTCATCGGCGAACCTCGAAGTTTTTATTTCTTCTCCATGAATTTTAATACCTACTCCAAAATTTTCTTTTGTTTCTTTTACTACTTGCTCAATATACATATTGAATAACATTGGGGAGAGGCTACAACCCTGTCTCACTCCCTTCCCAACCACTGCTTCCCTTTCATGTCCCTTAACTCTTATAACTGCCATCTGGTTTCTGTACAAATTGTAAATAGCCTTTCGCTCCCTGTATTTTACCACTGCCACCTTTAGAATTAGAAAGAGAGTATTCCAGTCAACATTGTCAATAGCTTTCTCTAAGTCTACAAATGCTAGAAACGTAGGTTTGCCTTTCCTTAATCTTTCTTCTAAGAAGATCGGTATTGCCTCACGTGTTCCAACATTTCTACGGAATCCAAACTGATCTTCCCCGAGGTCGGATTCTACCAGTTTTTCCATTCGTCTGTAAAGAATTCGCGTTAGTATTTTGCAGCTGTGACTTATTAAACGCCCGCATCTAGTGGTCGTGCGGTAGCATTCTCGCTTCCCACGGCCGGGTTCGATTCCAGCGGGGTTAGGTTTAAATAGTTCTAGGTTCTAGGGGACTGATGACCATAGATGTTAAGTCCCATAGTGCTCAGAGCCATTTTAACCATTTTTGAACTTATTAAACTGATAGTTCGGTAATTTTCACATCTGTCAACACCTGCTTTCTTTGGGATTGGAATTATTATATTCTTCTTGAAGTCTGAGGGTACTTCGCCTGTCTCATGCATCTTGCTCACCAGATGGTAGAGTTTTGTCAGAACTGGCTCTCCCAAGGCCGTCAGTAGTTCTAATGGAATGTTGTCCACTCCCGGGGCCTTGTTTCGGCTCAGGTCTTTCAGTGCTCCGTCAAACTCTTCACGCAGTATCGTATCTCCCATTTCATCTTCATCTACATTCTCTTCAATTTCCATAATATTGTCCTCAAGTAAATCGCCCTTGTATAGACCCTCTATATACTCCTTCCACCTTTCTGCTTTCCCTTCTTTGCTTAGAACTGGGTTTCCATCTGAGCGCTTGATGTTCATACAAGTGGTTCTCTTTTCTCCAAAGGTCTCTTTAATTTTCCTGTAGGCATTATCTATCTTACCCCTAGTGAGATAAGCCTCTACATCCTTACATTTGTCCTCTAGCCATCCCTGCTTAGCCATTTTGCACTTCCTGTCGATCTGATTTTTGAGACGTCTGTATTCCTTTTTGCCTGCTTCATTTACTGCGTTTTTATGTTTCCTCCTTTCATCAATTAAATTCAATATTTCTTCTGTTACCCAAGGATTTCTACTAGCCCTCGTCTTTTTACCTACTTGATCCTCTGCTGCTGATTTCATCCATATCATTAGGAATATTCTCCATCCACTCAGGTAAGTCTTCCTCCTATAAAAGGGCCAGGTCACAGTGTCTTTATTTTTCTGCCTCTCTTACTCTGACACATAATGCTCCCAAACCATCAGATGTTGCTTTCATACATTCAGCTACAGCAAAGAATTTATACCTTAAACTAGAATATACTACAGTACTGATGAAATTTTTAGAATATGTCTAACAGTAACGTGTTACAAAGAAATATGTTCTTACGATCCTGATGTGCTGCTGTGTCAACTACTGCTGTAGACTGCTCTGCTTCGATAATAAATAAAAAAAATTAACACATGCTAAGAAACTCATTTAAGAACACACGTTACGAAAATCGTTTTTGAATGTCTACTTACAGGGTAACCTCTATGTGTTTTGACTCTCTACACTGCTTGCCATCACCAGTCTCGATTATATTGCTGCTGGTACATTTTATCTTTAAAAACTGACAAAGAGACACGGAACTATAACCTCCACAGTGGACTAGAGCAGAGTGAGGATGAGGGCTGTGGGTGGGTGGATAAAGACTCACCATACTTCACAGGCAGCCAATCAGTGGGCTTCATTTTGAATGGGCACCCATTCAGGAAGGGCAGCGAATGGAAATATCCTGAAATCTCTTGTCCCACTGCAAGGTGGCATGATCTGTGACGTCATAGTTCTTTGTCAGGGCTAGGAACTGTGTTCAGCAGGTATTTGTAGTGGACACCATGGCATGATACTTGACGTCACATCGGCCGGCTACCTGACTTCCGGCCAGGGTTCATTCAGTAACAGTCAGTGGCAGCGAGCAGATGGCGATGCGGCCTCTGTTCCATTCATAAAGGACTCCCGCATGGCGGCGGGGCGCAGTGATGATTATTATTATTAATACAGCGGGTCTTTTTGAAGAGTGCATCGTGGTGGTAATTCGACATGCAGGTTTCTTGTCTGTAGGACAGAGCTTCAGATTTCAGCATCTCGTATGTTTGAAAGCGTGTTATTTGCAAAGCAAACTACAGCTCCTCTTGTGCAGCATTTTGTAGGCAACACTTACAGTATACCTATTTAACGATGCTTTTATTGGGTGTAGAAGTGGCTTAGTTCAAATATGGTTCAAATGGCTCTGAGCACTATGGGACTTAACATCTATGGTCATCAGTACCCTAGAACTTAGAACTACTTAAACCTAACTAACCTAAGGACATCACACAACACCAAGCCATCACGAGGCAGAGAAAATCCCTGACCCCGCCGGGAATCGAACCCGGGAACCCGAGCGTGGGAAGAGAGAACGCTACTGCACGAAAGTGGCTTAATGCAATACGTGCAAGTGTCTTCAGTTGATTAACGCGATGTATTTTTGAGTGTAGTAACCTCTATGCAGGTATGTTCTCGGCGTCTTTCGCGCCGACATACATGAATAAAACGTTCTCGGTTTTCCAGCCGCGTCAATTCGAATAAAATGCTCGAGCTTTCGATGGCCATCTCCGCCATCGTCGTCAGGAGTACACTGACTGCCGGGGCTGTTACGGTCTCCCGCTTCTATAGGCATAGTGACATTATCAGCAGCCAATAAGATAGATCCAATGTGGCGCGCGCGCGTAAGTCGACCCGGGCAGCTAGCGGAGCTATTGCTCGTGGCAGCACCGGTGACGTCAGGTGGCGCCAGGGACAGGCGCCACGTTTGAAACTGCCGCTCCCGCGTCGCGCATCTGTCTCTGGATTCTGTCGATGTCCATCGCCCGTCCCCATGCCCTGCTGAGTGTGTATCCCTGGTCTCTGTTGAAATTGTTGTTGTTTAAGTGAATCTCGGCCGCCGGACACTCGAAGAGCAATGTCGTCCTTAACAGGGGGCAACATATCTCGTATCTTGGGGGCGGGCCTGAACACTGGTCTTAGTCCATGTTTCTGCAGCAGACGTCCTAACTTACTGCTAGTTGCTCCACAGTATGGCAGCAATATAGTCCGTTTGGCCTCTTCTTCGGGTTCACCAGGTGTCTTTCGTTGGCGGCCCTTGAAAGCATTTGCGATGTCTCTTTTGCTGTATCCATTTCCCCCGAAAACACGTTTTGCGTTCTGCAATTCATACTGTAGGTGGTCGTCGTCAGAGATAATCTTGGCTCTATGAACCAACGTGTTCAGGACAGCTTTCTTGTGCCACAAGAACCTCCTAGTCCAACACAGACTGAGCGATTTTTCCCAGCATTTTTGTGGGAGGGCTGGGACGTCCTCTGGTGATGGCACTGCTAATTGCTACTGATCCTCCCAATATGGCAGTTGAACACAGACTGAGCGAGTTTCCCGCCATTTTCAGAGGTTGCACAACAGTTGTGCCACAAGCATAATTCACGCCTGTGGGAGATGCACCACTAATGTCTGGTCCCGAGGGTTTCTGGCGCGCCACAGACGTGTTATTACTTTATCCACACCCCCTTTACCACCAGTACCTACCCCAGCCATTGCTGCTGCTATATATACTCTAGTAACATTAATGTGACCACCTGTCAAAAGCCTGAATAACCACTTTTTTATCATTTGCACTGTCAACAGGGTTGTAGAGCCATACCAATTCCAATAGCACGACGAACTGTGCTATGTTTTGTGGCTAAGGATCCATTGCAACAACAGCCCTATCTAGGTGTCCCATAGATTCTCTGTTGGGTTTACATTCAGGGAGTTTAGCAGCAATGAAAGTACAGTAAACTCATCTGGTGCTCTTTGAACCATGCTTGTACTCTGTGAACTGTGTGACCTGCTGCATATGTCCTGCTGCTAGATGGCCTCATGCCAAGAAAAGACAAACTGCATGTAGAGGTGGACAAGGTTCCCAAGGATAGATGCGTACTTGTATTAATCCATTGTGTCTTCTAGAATAATCAGATGACCCAGAGAAAGCCACAAAAACATTTACCAGACCATAACATTCCTCTTCTGTCCTGTACCCTTCTGATAATTGTTGCAGAATGTATGCTTTCTGAAGTTTCAGACCATACACGCCAATGACCATCTGTCTGATGGAGCATAAAATGTGATTCATCTGAGGAGGCCACCTGTCGCCACTCTGTGAACGTTCAGCTGCTGTTCAGGCTTGCAAATACCAGCCTTTGTCACCAATGAACAGTAGTCAGCAGGGCCCCATGAACCAGGCACCTGCTGCAGAGGCCCACCTGCAGCTAGGAGAAACTGTTGGTAGCCCCTTGGTTCACCTGGGCAGTGAGTTGCTCAACAGTTGCACATCTTTTCAGCCATAAACATCTTCACAGCTGTCGTTCACCTCTGGCGTTGCCTTTGGTGCACCACAGTACCCTTGGTGCAAGTTTTGCAAAGTGCCATTTCGTCTTGCATGGTACACTTTAATCACAATGGCACATAAACAGTTTGGAAACTCAGCCATTTCGGAAATACTTCTACCCTTGGCCTGAAAGCCAATGATCAAACACTTCTCGATGTCAGATAAATCGCTCTGTTTCCACCTTGCACAATAAATGCACAGTTTTTCACGTTCCACTGACATGCTTTACATACCTGCCTCTGCTATTGCTGTCACCATTAATGTGACTGGACAGCGTACAACAATTATCAAGCTGCATCCCTGTCTGTATTCATATGACTTTCAGGGTGAAACGTTCTATCAATAGAATCAGTTTCTGGTATGATTTTTTTTACGTTATTTAAATGAAAGCTTTGTTGCTTTGGTAAATGTAAAATTGGTTCTTTTTGTCGTGACAGAATAAATTACTATTAATCACACCAGATTTGTCGGAGAACAGCAGCAACATGTGTAACTGATCCAGCTTTAAGAAATTCTATTACCTTTGTAGGTAGGCTGTTTAGGTTTTCTTATTGGTAACGCCGCTTAGCGCTCGGTATGAAAAATCACTGGCTGTGCTGTGCGCAATCTGTGTTTAGTTTGCATTGTTGTCTGCCATTGTAGTGTCGGGCAGCGGCAGCTGGATGCTAACAGCGCATAGCGTTGCGCAGTTGGAGGTGAGCCGCCAGCAGTGGTGGATGTGGGGAGAGAGATGGCGGAGTTTTAAAATTTGTAAGAATTGGTGTCACGAACTGATTTATATATTATGACTATTAAGGTAAATACATTGTCTGTTCTGTATTAAAATCTTTCATTTGCTAACTATGCCTGTCAGTAGTTAGTGCCTTCAGTAGTTTGAATATTTTATTTAGCTGGCAGTAGTGGTGCTCACTGTATTGCAGTAGCTCGGGTAACGAAGATTTTTGTGAGGTAAGTGATTTCTGAAAGGTATAGGTTAATGTTAGTCAGGGCCATTCTTTTGTAGGGATTTTTGATAGTCAGATTGCGTTGCGCCAAAAATTATTGTGTGTCAGTTTAAGCACAGTCGTGTAATAATTTTACAAAGGGTACGTTTCATATGTCGACCCTTAGCCAAGGATACCTCACTGGAATCTTCTGATTTTTTTTCTTGTAGTTTGTGTAGTTAGTGTAGCCTTTGTTTATTGCTAGCGCGTAATCATAGAGAGAATTTCCTTTGTAGTTGTAGTCTTTCATTATTGTACAGTACAACAGTTGTGGCATGCATGTAGAGTTGCACCAACTATTTCGCAGCTGCGCTTGCAATTAACTAGATATCATTTTCAGTGATATGTTAATGTGTTCTCTTATTTTTGCTTTTCAAATTGTGCTTTTTTGTGTTGTCGTGTGAAATATTGTGACAATAATGGCGCGTGAGAAACGTAATACTAGGCTCTAAAGTAGACTGAGAAATGACAGTGAAGACGAAAGCAGTGTGTTAATGTCACCATGTAATGAATCCACTAATGTTCAAAGTAGTAATTTGGTAATAGCGCATAGGGAAATGGAGCGAGTTGCAAATAATGGTGTAGGCAGTGAAACAATTAGTGAACAGGGAAGCATTATCGATCGATCGGTCGGCAACAGCTCGCCTCAGGATTCCGAAATGACAGGACACAGTCTTGCAAATACTGTAGATTCAGATTTAGCGTCCTCACCGTTTTCTCAAATAAATCAAGACACATTTTCTGCTTTTCAAAATTCGAATATTGCCGGTTCAAATGCATTGCCAAATAGCACTAAGGAACATGTTTCAGACACCAGTGCATTGTTATTACAATTAATGCAACAAATGGGACAAAAGCTTCAAAAGTTAGACACAATGGAACAAAATCAGAGACAAACACAGCAAAAGCTTCAAAAGTTAGACACAATGGAACAAAATCAGAGACAAACACAGCAAAAGCTTCAAAAGTTAGACACAATGGAACAAAATCTTCAAAAGTTAGACACAACGCTTGAACAAAATCAGAAACAAATGGGACAGAATCTTCAAAAGTTAGACACAATGGAACAAAACCTTCGGAAGTTAGACACCACACTTGAACAAACACGTGAAGATTTAAGTACTGAGTTACATAACATTGAATCGAAATGTCAAAAAATCTGTAATGACGTAAAAACACAAATTTGTGAGCATTTCCAACCCATTTTTTCGCGGCATGAAAATGCATTACAGAATCACGAAGCAGCCATAAAAGAATTGCAAACTATTGTTCGTGAAAATCACGACACCTTGCAAGCTAAAATGGACTCAGTTGCATCCACCGATTCGGTTACGCAACTTGCAAGAACTCAGGAAAACTTAAAGGACACAGTAGATTCGATTTCAACACAAATGGACACTCTGAAACTTGGTTCAGAAAAACACACTGAGGAAATGTGTTCACTATCAGAGAAAGTAGCCGAACTTTCGGATCAGTTCACTAATTTATCTACGAAGGTAGATGATAATCTGAATGACACAAAACCGGTAGTCTTTAATAACACAGAAGAGTACGAACAAATTAGGAAATTCAAACAAAGTCTGAATCAAATTAGTACGCAACACCAAAGAGAAATCCGGGAAGTACAAGATCAGCTG
Organism: Schistocerca gregaria; assembly: GCF_023897955.1. NCBI lineage: Eukaryota > Metazoa > Arthropoda > Insecta > Orthoptera > Acrididae > Schistocerca > Schistocerca gregaria. The sequence goes on along the minus strand of NC_064920.1, from coordinate 302,117,034 downwards.
TCACAGGTAATACAACAATTATGTATTTCAGAGGACACTCGCGCTCCAATACGGGAAGAGGGACATAGAAATACGGAACAGCCACAAAATAATAACACAGGGCACTTCGAAAATTATGAAAGAAATTGGCAAGGTGCACCGAATTTTGAGATGGAACTGCCGACACGACGTAACAATGAACGATATGCTACCCGCCGACACGATGATTTTGACTATAAGCTGTTCATTACTACACGTAAATTCAAAACATTTAAGAATTCTGGCAACGACATTCATCCACAAGCGTGGCTCCATCAATTCTCTCATTGTTTTCCTCCCAACTGGTCACTAGAGCACAGATTAGAATTTATGTGTGGCTACTTAGAGAATGAACCAGCTGTAAGAATGCGATCGGTCATTCACGATTGTCACAGTGAAGGAGAATTTCACCATGCCTTCCTCTCAGCATATTGGTCCCAAGCCACACAAGACCGAGTAAAACATGGCATCATGATGATGAAACATTTCGAACAATCTGAATTTTCCAGTCTTGTCAAATATTTTGAAGACATGTTACATAAGAATCAGTACCTGTCAAACCCATACAGCCCGTCAGAACTCATCCGCATTTGCTTAATCAAATTGCCTGAACATTTACGGCATATTATTTTGGCAGGGCGTTGCAAAGACGACATTGAAGCTTTTCAGGGACTCTTACAAGAATTAGAAATTGACACTGACAATCGCGGAACGCGAAAACAGGAACACAACAATTACAGGTCACATCCGTCGCAATTTCGCGATGAAAGAAATAATAACTGGACACGACAAGGCTATTCTCACAATACAAATCGTGACCAAAACAGACACCACCCGTATGACAACCGTTGGCAGAGTAGTAATAATTACAGGGAAAGGTCACCTCTCCGCGGTAATGACTATCACAGAGACAATCAGAGAAACAGACAATATGGAAACCAAAATAATTATTATCAAGGGAGACGGAATAACTTAAGACGCAACGGTCCAGCGCGCAGTTACGATTCATGGAGAAATTCTCCACCACGTGACCGACAAGAAAGAAACTATGGAATCTACCGGCATGACGACAGACGATATGATCATCACGACAGACCGGAATTCCATCAGAACTGGCGAGCTTCAAACAGAGCAGGGCCCTCTCGGCAAGGTGAATTTGTAGAAGTTAGGTCTCCTAATCCCAATAACGGCGCGCGTCAACAAAGAGACAGACAATGACTCGCACCGCAGGCAGCCGCGTGCACCGGCTGGCTCAGAGAAAAATAACATAGGCGCTAACCTTGAGAAAAATTTTAGCATTCCTTACCGATGTATACATCGTGGTAATTGCGTTGAAACTGAAATTCTGCGCACTATGAAGAGTAAAGGATTGCACCATATTTCACATGTAAAACCGTTTATTGAAAGATAATCTGCTTTTTAACTTTGTCTTTGCCATAAAACATTTCACTTCACATTTCTAGTATGCTTTGTCACACTTAGAAACTGTTAACATGCAACAATGTTTTGAAGTTCACTATCCAGTCTAGAACCTAGGGAACATATTTAGACAGTATTTACGAGTGCATTCTTATAGTGAACAGACATCACTGTGTTATTTCGTGTGTACATTCTTGCTTGTTAGTTGCACGATTATGTAACGACCATAAGGCTGACATACTTAGAACATTTACCAGTACTACTAATGAGATTTTAATGCAACATTTTGGTTTACTTGCAAATACATTCTGGATTTAAAGTACTTTCTGTGAGATACCAGATGACACAGTGGTTAGTATATGTGGCAGCTACACGATTATATCACGACGCTACTAATGAGTGACAATTTACAATGTTGCTTTTGCGGTGTATCTGTTTTATATCTGCAGTTTTTCCGAATAATTCTGGAAAGTAAAACATGTTTTACTAGTAACTTTTGTGGTATAGCTACAATGAGACAGCCTTTTCTGTAGCACAACAATACGTTACAGTACAGTACTTACTTCATCACGGCAATAAGCGTAGTAATTACGATATCTATACGCAAAGCATTTCAATTTCGTTTATCATGAGGTAAGTACATTGACTTCTGCAGAACTTAGCTTTCGGAGGACAACAACTACGACACTTCCACAGAGATTGTCTTACAGCAAGACGCACATTTAGCGCTACAGGACACGCATTAAACTATTTATTTTTCAACATATTTGAATTACAAAGAAAGTTTTCCGTGATACATTTCATTCCATTGCTGTAATCTGCAACACCTGAGGATATAATTACATTAATCCTCAGGGGGGTACACGCTTACTTTGTGTACCATGTGTTTGGCAAGCACAAGGAGCCCTAGCTAATATGGTATTTGTTTATACAACTTTACACATCGGTACCATATTTCTCTAACACATAAATTACACAGCTATCTGATCATTTAACTGAGAGAGACAAACATTTACTTTACTACATCAGTGACAGATGTTTACGTAATTACACCATTGGATAACTTCACACTTACGAAGTTGTATTTTGTGAACTGTTCATATTTTTTCGGAACCATTGTGATACTATGAGAGCTTTGAATGACATATTTGGTATGGGATCACGATTTTTAAAGTACGTTTGAGGTAGATGACACTTTTGACATGAGCAGAGAATTTTTTTTAGGTTTTGAAATTATTGGAGGAAGCTACGACGATTTTGAGAATTTGACTGAGGTGTTATGATATTATTACGATGACGATGTGTATTATGCTGTTGTGGCATGTTTATGATCAATAAGCTGATGCTATATGAGGAATTTGATTATGCTACTTATTTGTTATAATGAAATATTGAAGAAGTGTGGACGAATATGTATATGTGTAATAAGGTAAGAAATAATGAGTAGTGGTTAGGGACTCTGATTTGTGAAAAAGGATGTTGGAAACCGAGAATCGTACTTTAAGAGTTATGAAATGAGTGTATATGCGTGAATGTATCACTATGCTGGCGAAAATTTTTTGGACACTGTTCTATTTAAAGGATATGGTTTCTACATATTTGTAACGCAAATTCTTGACCTGCGAATTTTTTTATATGAGACTGCCACTGTAGCGGAAACTGGTGTCGTAAGTATTTCGGTAAGACAATTAAGTGACCACCTGCACGTAATGCGTCGTGGGCACCCAGCTGCGCGACAACCACCTGACAAAAGAAAGCCATTAGTTTGTGCCTTTCAGAGGCACAGGTAAAAAAAAAAAAAAAAAAGGAGGCCATTATCCTCGCTATTGACACTCCTTTGTAGAAAGCACCACAAATACGACACGCTCATTACTGAGAAAGATACTTACATCTGACACCTGATTATAACAAACGTCTTTCTACAAGAGTTGAGAGAATTCTACTAACTTATGAAATGTCACATGACTATTGAATGATATTTTTATGCTTTGTCCATAGTTGCTTATTCCATTTGATATCTATTTTCCAGCTGTGTTACAGCATTGGTTTTATAAAAGAAAATTAAATGCATTTGCTAATGTGAAAACTTTCTGTCAACAGATATGTTAAATAATAATTTTATGATCCACATTCTTCAAAAAAAGGAGCACTTGGAAAGGAAAGAACAACGAGAAGGGACTAGTAACAGTAACTGCATACATAATTTTCTTTTCAAGTACATGGTAATATTTTTTTACAATAAGTTGTTGTGGTGCACCAGTTTAATTACATAGATATTAAGATGTGAATATACATTTCCCTTATTTGCATTGTTGTCTTTAGTGTAATATTTTTATGTTTGAGCTTTACCATGTTTAGATATAAGTTACTGCATTTGCTGCTGCTGTTTTCCTGGCATAGTGCTACTAAATATCACTTTGTATTACTCTGTTAAGCTAGTTTTACTACTGATTTATTTTTCTTGTTTGCTGCGCATTGCCTTATATTAGTTGTAATATTGCTGCCTTTTTTTGCCAATTTCCATTTTTTTATCATTGCTTTTTGTGTAAATTGTTTTGTGCTGCTGCATTGCCTCATCCCTTAGTTAAGCATCTGAGCTCAGTAGATTTAAGTTAGCTTAAGAGGGGGTAGCCTATATAAGAGAATGATTTGCGATGGATTGGAAGAAATGCATTGAGAAGTTATACGAAAAAAGTACAGAAATCAGGTGTAGATAAGACTTCTTGGAAATAATGAAGAACGAAGGGAGATCTCCGAGAAGTAAAGAAAGTTTTGTTTGCAAAATACTGCAGTAAAACAAATGCTGCCCTTTCCTTGTGTTATCCCATTATGTGTTTGTGTACCCTTGGGCATTTGTGTTCTTCCCGTCTTTATGTGTTTATCTGATGAGAGTTACGTTGTAGAATTTTTCTGATATGTTATTTACTTTGTAAAGACGTTAAGACATTATTTATCTGTTCAGTTTTAATGCTCATGTGTGAAGTTGATGTTTCAAAAGTTATTCTGATCTTTTATGTATGTACTTATGTCGTAATTTTCGTAACACTGATGTATTTGCTATTTCGATTCTTTTGTAAAGCCTGTACTACTGCAAATGTTATCTGTAGTGTTATGTTCTTTAAAGATGTATTTTGTACCTTTGTTATTGCATTCTTATGTTATAAAATTGTAATTGACACCAGTTCATCAAATTAAGTAACTTGTAAATTACATTTCATTGCACACGTTTCTGTTGGTCATAGTATATGGACAATATGTGAAAAGTAGGGACTGATAGTGTTTGCACTTGCGTTAATAATTCAGTAAGGGACTGGATAACAGTATTGCTGGTTGTAAGGACATTTCAAAAACAATTTTTGAGAGTGCACAAGTGGTGGTTATGGACTTGCTATATTAACTGCAAGACTCTTCAATGGTGAATGTGCGCCTGCACAGTCAAACCGATGGCTGCTGGCCATCTCTACAAGGACTACAGTGGGTCTACACCTTTGATGACCCACCAATACCATTATTTCTACAAGGACTGCAGTGGGTCTGCACCTCTGGTGGCCCACCAATAGTAATATCTACCAGGACTACAGTCGGTCTGCTCTGTGATGACCTACCTACCGATAGTCTTCAATGTCGACTGACTCTGCTGTGGCCCATTACCTGTCTGCATGTCGAGAGTCAGCACTGTCTTTCGTTGGAAGGACAACACTACTTCTTCAAGACTGCTTAGAAATCCACTACTTCCAAGTGCAATTTCTTTTATTGCTCAGACTTTGAAAAAAAAAAACACTGCAATTTTACTATGATGAACGATCAGGACTGTCTTTATGGACTGTGAGAGAATTTTAGCTTCTGACCAACGTTGTATCAATAAGTGTGTGCATTTGATATCTTTGTTATAGTAATTATGAAAAATTTTATCAAATCATTGTTGGCCACTGCCCAAAACAATTTGTAAAAATTTTTTGTGGGGAGCATGGGGGCTATGTAGGTAGGCTGTTTAGGTTTTCTTATTGGTAACGCCGCTTAGCGCTCGGTATGAAAAATCACTGGCTGTGCTGTGCGCAATCTGTGTTTAGTTTGCATTGTTGTCTGCCATTGTAGTGTCGGGCAGCGGCAGCTGGATGCTAACAGCGCATAGCGTTGCGCAGTTGGAGGTGAGCCGCCAGCAGTGGTGGACGTGGGGAGAGAGATGGCGGAGTTTTAAAATTTGTAAGAATTGGTGTCACGAACTGATTTATATATTATGACTATTAAGGTAAATACATTGTCTGTTCTGTATTAAAATCTTTCATTTGCTAACTATGCCTGTCAGTAGTTAGTGCCTTCAGTAGTTTGAATATTTTATTTAGCTGACAGTAGTGGTGCTCACTGTATTGCAGTAGCTCGAGTAACGAAGATTTTTGTGAGGTAAGTGATTTCTGAAAGGTATAGGTTAATGTTAGTCAGGGCCATTCTTTTGTAGGGATTTTTGATAGTCAGATTGCGTTGCGCCAAAAATTATTGTGTGTCAGTTTAAGGTCAGTCGTGTATAATTTTTCTAAGTGGACGTTTCACCTTTTAGCGGAAAATTCGTGCGGTACTCTCCGACGTTAGAAAAGTCGTGGTGTTCCGTTCGGAGCAGGAGGCGGCTGTCTTTTCTCATTCGCGATATCGAAAATTACTAAAAAATGAACAGAAATTTTTTCGGAGGAAGATCACGCGGAGAAAACAGACGGAAGTTACTTGAAAGAAACCTAAGAGACCAACTAATTGGATTTGTACGAACATATAAACGGAACTGAAAGAACTTGGAATAAATACTATAACGATGTCGTCACGACAGCCTCCTGTTCCGACAGAACACACGCTGGATCATAAGCTGCATAAATCTTTTAAACAGAAAAGATTATCACAAGTATAATTAATGAAAATAAGGTTGAGAGATTTTCTTTGAAATTAAATAAACTTCAAGGATTCAAGTATTATATTATGAAACGGAAACTTACATTAACATGGCCACCCATTGTGGCGGTGGAGCGAATTTTCATGATACACATCCTCGCTCGTTTGTGGCTACATATATTTTTAATCACTTAAACTCTTAAATTTACAATAAAATGATTATATCAGTATGGAGCACAATACTTTTGCGTCCGACTCGCAACACATTCACAGAAGAACAGCTAGAGAGCGGCGCGGCTCCCTGCAGAACTAAAAATTGGCAATTGTTATTTTGAAACATAGGTGCATCGTTTTTTTACTGATCGATAGCAGGGTATAACAGTTTATAGCTATTGTGATATTCTGCGCTTTTCAGGAGCGCGGCAAAAATATCTGGTTACAACATTCATTGGTATATGTTAAAAGTTCGCACATACTGACGCGAATACAGAAAAAAAACTTTTACATGTTAAAAATCGCAGTGATAACGGCTGTAATGTCACAAGTTCCAGAGGGGTGGAGTAAGGCTGTAGTGGTCCCAGGCGTCGTCGCCTTGGTGCTGCACCAATTCTGAGTGAGTAAGAATCACAAAATTGCGTCTGTGTGTGCCTGTGTGTGTGTGTAAACCATGATTTAATAACTTTCTTCCCTGTACCTGCAGGTAATGACATATGCAGCCAGCTGTCCATCCTGATAGATGAGGATATTTCTCCATTTTTAATGAAGCATGTAGCTTCTTGACAAGAGTCTATGGATGATTGGGAAGCAACGTCTAAAACCATCAACGATTTTGAGTGTATCTTCTGGTCTACATACAATATGTTTCAGAAAAACTGTATGCCTGTGTGACTTGCAAAATAATAGGTGACAGAAATGTTAACAGTTTCGGGTTTCTTGAGATCTAATTTCCACTCTTTATCTTATACTGTGCAGGCGATCTGTAGCATACTTGTATAAGCTTGATATCGAAATGAATCTCGTACATGGTATGATATTCCGGCAACCCATATGAAAATGTGTATACTTTTGTAATCGCAGCATCTGGAGATGACCGCAGCTCGTTGTAGGAACCACTGCCGCAACCAGGCCAGATCGGAAACAGTACCTTCAGTGGGCGCCTTTGTGCGCCAGTCGAAGAGTGGCCGCTGGCTGTGGAGGGCACTCTGATCGCATATCAGGCCAGCATGTGAATGATGCAGTTGACTCATGACCATTGGCTGTGGTAGACGACCAACCTCAAGGGAAATATCTAGTGCTGTGACCATATACAGTGCATATGATTATGTTTTTTGGGGGGATCTGTCTATCTTCACAGTATATATCTGGTGGTCAGAGCTATATGCAGGTTGCAGAAGTGATAATTTTGTATGATGCAGGATATTAATTGTGTTTACTATATCGATATGGTATGGTGGTATAATCTTTTGTGGCGATATAGACTGGTTAGAGAGTGAGGAAGTGTCTTTGGCGGTAGTTTCCGTTTTTCATAATCTGTAGACCACATTTGCAGGGTTTAACTGTCAGTGTGTCCGCCCGTCAGTGTAATATCACTGCTGTATGTTTTTCGACCTTTACAATTTGCCACTCACTCGTAATTTGTCTGTATGTATAATTTGTTCCCTCACCGGCAGCAGCAATTTGGCTGGTAAAATCAGTAACCACAATAAGAGTGCTCCATTCACAGGAAGTTCCAATACGTCAGCTAGTCACAAGAGATCAACTGTGTGGAGTGTAGGAGCATCTACAGACTGGTTCGAGCAAGACAGCCGCAAGGTATCTACAGAACATTCTGTGTCGTCTGAGAGTCACGTGATCTCTTCTTTGTAAGCATGTTCACAGACAACTCCAAGCAGACCATCCTCCTCTGATTCGGACAGGAGGGATGCTGTTCCCCACCCAGCATTGTGCCTTTAGAGTGTCTCCAGATCAGCAGTTGTAGGACATCGAAAATATATCAAAAATTCTAGTCATTATTCTCGTCTGTAAGACAGTGCTTTGAATTCTGTTTGCATTTTTTTTCGTGATCTGTTGTGAGATACGAAGTATGCTATGAAGTTTTAGATATATAATTATTCTGAATTTCCCATCTGTGCCTAGACATTGGTGTACTTCAAAAAGTGAGGAAAATAAAAATTAAAAAATAAAAATAAGAGCAGCAAATATAATTTAAGGGCACTCAGCGCTTCAGAAAAATTATGAACACCACAGCAGCTACAAGACACAGAATGTTTTTGTCTCCGAGGTGCCTTCAAACAAGTAGCTAAAACTCGAAAAGTGACGAGTGTCCTGTTTAGAGTTGCACAGATATTTATTACGACTTCCAGATATAGTCATTTTGGCGTGTAAAATCGGATTTTGCAGCTGAAATTAATTTCGGTTTCTATTTTCCACAAAAGCGCGTGAAGTGTCTCGGGGAGGGAGGCTGGGAGGTTTCGCAAGTGTGTCACAATCTTTGTAGAGTCTGTGTTCAAGTGTAGCGGTATTCCTCGGAATAAAAAGTGTAATAACATCGCAAAATTGAAGAAAACTACTGTGCAGCGATCTTTTTAAAGTGGATTTAGAGACATATTTATTTCGATTTCATAATTCCTGAAGCAGCTCATGCTCAACGACAAGGGAAAGATGTGGTATTTCCCACAAAAGCGCGCGAAGTGTCTCAGGGAAGAAGGCTGCTAGGTTTCACAAATGTGTCACGATCTTTTTAGAGTCTGAGTTCAAATGTGTCAGCTGACTAAAATGTATAATCACATCGCCAATTGTTTAAATATTCTTACATCGCCTTAAAGCTCTCTCTTTCTGTACAATGGTACATTTAGTTCCTGTGACATCTTCAGGATATGTAAATGGCAATATTCCACACAGTGCTTAAACATCAGATTCAATAACTCTGGAAGTAGTTGTTGTTCAACGGGAAGAGGTGCTCACGTGTAAAAAAAAAAAAAAAAAAAATGAATGTTGACTAGGGATGAGGAGAAAGGCTGCAGGTGTTTCCAGCTCGACGGACATTGCTTAGCGCACGGTTCTGCGATTGTCAGTGGGCGGTGGCCGGTGTGAAGAAACCCGGCACATGGAGCATGCTCGAGTAACTTTTCCAGCTATGTTCAGAGCGATCTGTGACAGTGTAGCTACGTGGTACTTACCGCTATCTGAATAAAAGAAGAGTACTGCAATTGTTTAACATTGTCTACATTGTTTAAACAACGGAGTTAATTTCGAAGTGTATTGCGGTTTTAGAAATAAGTAAACAAATTGTTTAAACAGTGCCTTGTGCACACTATATTAGCCTACCTTCATGAGGTCCTCCCAGTCCAGCAACTACACACAGCGAATTTCCGGCCATTTTTTTCCCAGGCCGCAATCCTAAATTACATTGTAAGAGGAGGAGGAGAAGGAGGAGGAGGAGGAGGGATGGTCAACAGTGCCCTCTGGTGTTTGTGTTGTGAATTAGGTGATCTGGCTTCCAGACCTCAGGTGAACACACTAGATTGAGTTACTGTACAGAGTTCGACCAGTGGCAAGTCAAATTGTTTAAATAAACAATACCACATTGCAAATTAAATAAAGACTTACGTTCATCCTATCAAGCTGCCCACTACAGACTGAGACCATTTCCCGCCAGTTCCCAGATGGGGAGGTAAGAGGGGGTGGGGGGAGGATGGAAACAGGGGAAGGGTAGGAGGACATATGTGGGTTAGTGGAGGTAGAGTGATTGACCTATCTCCACCCGAAAATTTGAATTTTCTGCTATGATATTAGTAAGACATTCTCATATCTATGGCCGCCATCTTAGATCCGCCACCTCGAATAAATCTGGCAACAATACAGGGTGGAGTGACATTGTATTTGTCCAACAGCTTCCGATATATAGTGGTATATAACCTGAGCTGAGTCACAGACCCCAGCTAATTCCTTTGAAATCCTAACACACTGCGACAGCACTGTTCTGTTGGTTTAGAAGGCTGTTTAGCTCTCTACCCATCAATTTCTACGTAGAAAGCTATCACAACGAAAAAATAGCACAGTAAAATCAGGTTGAAATTCATAGTTACATTTATCTACATTCATTTCCAATGCCCACGAATCCCTCAATCCTCTGAAAAACGCTGTTACCTATCAGGGTTACAACCCTGAGTCAAAGAAACTGGTACATCTGCCTAATATCATGTAGGGCCCCCACAAGCACACAGAAGTTCTGCAACACGACGTGGCATGCACTTGACTAAGTCTGAAGTAGCACTGGAGGGAATTGTCGTTATGAATCCTGCAGAGCTGTCTATAAATCTGTAAGAATACGAGGGGATGGAGATTTCTCCTGAAGAGAGGAAATAATCCCAGATACTCTCAATAATGTTCATGTCTGGGGAGTTTGGTGGCCAGTGGAAGTGTTTAAACTCAGAAGAGTGTTCCTGGAGCTACTCTGTAGCAATTCTGGGCGTGTGGAATGTCATGTTGTCCTGATGGAATTGTCCAAGTCCGACAGAATGCACGATGGACGTAAAAGAGTGCAGTTGATCAGACAAGATGCTTGTGTATGTGTTACCTGTGAGCGCCTTATATAGACATATCAGGGGTCCCACATCATTCCAACTGCACACGCCTCACGTCATTACGGAGCCTGTACCAGCTTGAAAAGTCCCCTGCTGACATGTAGGGCCCAAGGATTCATGAGGGTTTCTACATACTCGTACATGTCCTTCCACTCGATGCAATCTGAAACGAGACTCGTCCGAGCAGGCAACTTGTTCCCAGTCATCAACAGTCCAATGTCAGTGTTGACGGCCCTTGGCGAGGTGTAAAGCTTTGTGTCATTCAGCCATCAAGGGTACACAAGTAGGCCTTGGGCTCCGAAAGCCCATATCGATAATATTTCGTTGAATGATTTACACCCTGGTACTTGCTGATGGTCCAGCATTGAAATCTGCAGCAGTTACCGGAAGGATCGCACTTTTGTCACGTCAAATGATTCTCTTCAGTCGTCATTGGTCATATTCTTGCAGGATCGTTTTCCATCCGCAGCTATGTCGGAGATTTGATGTCTTACCAGATTCCTGATATTCACGGTATACTCGTGAAATGGTCGTATGGGAAAATCCCCAGTTCATCTCTATCTCAGATATACTGTGTCCCATCGCTCGTGCGCCGACTATAAAACTATGTTCAAAGTCACTTATGTCGTGATAACCTGCCACTGTAACAGCATTAACCGACCTAACAACTGCGTCAGAAATTTGTCTTATACAGGCGTTGCCAACAGCAATGCCGTATTCTGCCTGTTTACATATCTCTGTATCTGAATACGCATATCTATACCGGTTTCTTTAGGGCTTCAATGTGGATAAGAGCCTACAGCAAAATACGTATTCCAGAAATCACTGCATGGTGTAGACCTTCCGCTTTAGCTCACCAACATGTCAGTTCTTAGTGTTTGGGTTGCTTTCCTGAAGATTCCCGTAAATGAGTCTGACCCTGATACATGCATTCCTCTTCGGCTCGCTCCAGATGCTTACTGCTAGGTATTTTAGTACAATTAACCATTCCAATGACGGTATATGAGGTTTCTAGTACTATTAATGTGCAATAGATTTAGTTACATTCAGGTCAACTAGCAGCTTCGCCATTGGTCTTCCTGCCTGCTTGAGAACAACTACTTCACCTGTGAAGCTTCTACATATAAAACAAATAGCCACAAGCCGCTGCACAGTGCATGGTGGATGATAAATCTCACCAGTATGATCGATTATCCTTTCATCCCAAACTCATGTGTTGATTGAGTAAAAAAATGATTGTTTATATGCTTCCATACATACCCTAATCAACCCTTATGCTTGTGGGAAAATAGGTCTTCTGTCCAAGAGAGTATGTCGACTTATATGATATGGATATACATCCATACAGAACTCCTCCTGATTTCTAAATGTAATTTGCTTAGAAAAAAATACCCTGTAATCCAATGGTGCAATGGAATGAAATGCATCCAACTTATCTCCAAATGTCGAACTATGTAAGTACGCGATGACGTGTATAGTACTCCCTCCCACCATTAACAAAAGTTCCATTAAAAGTACAGTCTTCCACACCATATACATTCCATACTGATTTTGGAAATGTACTTCCTTATCGCTAGCATTTATACAGAATCAAACTCAAACAGTCCATCTCCTTAGTTATACAGGGTGGGTCACTAACTATTGCCACTTAGAATAACTCCAAAAGTATGATAGTAGCCGAAAAGTTTGTGGGACAAATGTTGCATGGGACAACGGAGTCCATAACATGACGTTGGTTTTTTGTTGCTATGTGGGGTCGCATCAGAGATATGAAGGTTAACTTTTTTTTTTTAAATAGGATGCTATAGTTTGGTACTTATTTTCTGATAGCAGCTATCGAGACGAATCCAATGATGTGTAACAGTAAGGTCTTTGAAGGTCAACGAAGATCACAAAGGTGGCATGAACGCCCATTTACAGAAGGTTGGTATCAATGCAGTGCTGCAATCTCCTTATGATGGACTGAGTGGTATTCCTTATCAATTCGGCACTTCTCGAAGCACATGTTCTGACAGTTCTCTCTTGTATATCGTACAAATAGTAAAAATTCGCCTAATACGGCGTATCCATCTAACGTGCCATTGACATGTAAACACCATTCGACGTTTTCGCAATACAACATCGTCGAAACAAGCGAATGTGAATGATGTGTTCCTTCGAAGAACAAGTCGATATGCTTCTCTATTACAGAGAATACCAATGAAATTCAGTGAGAGCTAGAGACTTATAAGCTGACAGATATCCTCAACGTACTCACCCTACACGTCGTACATTTAAATATGTGTATGATAAATTAGGAACAACTGGGTCTTTAACGCATCTGAAACATATCTGGCAAAGGAAAACTACTAACGAGGAAACGGAAGTCGGTACTCTTGCCTTTGTGGTTCGAGATCCTTGTGTTAGTTGGCGTCAAATCGCAAGTGAATCTTAGTGTTGTTCGTGTTCTCCATCGCCATAAATATCATCCTTACCATATCAGTCTCCACCAAGAATTAACTGGTAAGGATTGTATGCGTCGCATTGAATTCTGCCGATGGCCTCAACTTCAGATTCAGAGGGATGACACATTTATTAAATTGATTTTATTTAGTGACGAGGCTACATTCACGGACCATGGAAATGTTAATTTGCATAACATGCATTACCGGCCAGCTGAAAATCCATGTTGGCTGCGGCAAGTTGCACATCAAAAACCGTGGTTGGTGAATATATGGTGTCGTATTCTGGAGGACAGAGTTATAATCTCCTATTTATCAAAAAAATCTTAATGGTAGGAAGAACACCACATTCCTGCAAGAAACATTAGATATGTTATTGGAAGAAATAAGTTTAGGAACAAGGAACAGAATATTGTATGAACACGATGGGTATCCGGCACATTTTTCGCTGATGGCTAGAAATGAGTTGCAGAGACAATTCCCAAATCGTTGGGTTGGACGTGAAGGAGATGTGTCATGGCCGGCTCGTTGACCAGACTTCACGCCTCTGGATATTTCTTGTGGGGATTTGTAAAAAGACATTGTTTGTAAAGACGTTCCAACTACACCTCAAGATATATGAGAGAGAATTGTCAGAGCATGTACTTCGATAAGTGACGATGTGATAAGGAATAACCCTCAAACCACGATAAGAGTGCATTGATACCGATGGTTATCACTTCAAACACCTTCTGTAAATGGACGTTCATTCCACCTTTGTGACCTTCGTTGACCTTCAAAGACCTTACTGTTACACGTAACTGGATTCGCCTCGACAGCTGCTATCAGAAAATAAGTACCAATCTATAGCATCACATTTAGAAAAACAAAAAAATGACCTTCCTATATCTGAAGAGACCTCACCTAGCAACAAAAAACCAACGCCATATTATGGCCCCCGTTGCCCCATGCAACTTTTGTCCCACAAACTTTTCATCTCCTATCACACTTTCGAACTTATTCTTGGTGGCAATAGTTAGTGACTCACCCTGTATATCAGAGCTCAAAAACCAGTTTCTTTTTAGTGGAGGAATATGTAAATGTTTCTCCCAAACATTATGTAGTCGTGAATGTGTATTCTGATACAAAAAAATCCAGTGTTGTATCCAAAAAGCGTTGTATCATCTATAGAAGACCATCGCAATAGTACAGGCTGTTGGTCCATTTCAACGTCAGCCAGTTCAGCTCTAGGGAAGAGTTTTTATATTACCATTGCATTCCTATCAATTTTTCCTAATGACACCTTGCCCCTTTCTATGGAAAATCGTACAAGGTCTCTAGAGTGTATAGGCTTTCCCATATTAAAGTATTAATATGTGACATCATCCTTCCATCCAACATATAGTGCATACATTAAGAAAACAAGCATCTACGACTACCAGTTCCGATTACATCCACTGTGTAATGCCTTATGCTATAGTAATATGATGGTTAATTGTAGGCAGCACTCAGATTTCCTTTTTTCTCCCTACAATACGCTCCAATACTGAATCTAGTTGCTCTTGGATGAGTGAAGTGTACATGTCGCGAAGTACACTATATGGACCTGCGTAGCACGTTTCTTAACAGTAGTACGTTACTGGGGGTGAAATGATGTTTTTTAATCCCATGGAAGATTCTACACGTTGACGGAGGTATTGTGTGTCAATTTCATGCTTCGACACTAAAAAATAATGGTTTTCATAGCAGTTCACTGTGTAATCACAGCTATCATATTAAGAGCAGACCTAAGTGTGACTGATGTGGGAAAAATATTCTATAATGCTTTATTCCTCACTACGTGTATTAACAACATATAAAAATACATCATAAAATAATAGCATCTCTTACAACTTCGTTGTCTTCGTGAAAAATGCTCTTACTGTTGTTAAAACAGGTCTCTAACAGACAGCATACGAGGAAAGAGTAGGTGCACATTTATTGCAAGCAGCAGTATGTCACCAGGGAAAGAATAGTTCCCCTACTTCTTCCTTGAAGCAGATATTACACAGGTGCGCATTGTCAGAAGCTCTCTGTCAAATAGTGTGCTGATTCTGCTTTCAGAAGATTTGATGGAGGTTTAAAATTGGCTACAACCTTTGCAGTAATTTTTCATCTCCGTTCTGACGAATATTATCAACAAAATCCTTACCCCTCTCGAGAAGCATGAACAAGCAACAACCGCACAGCATGATCAAACCATGGGTTATTCGTTTCATGCCAGTATTCCAACCCTACACTACAATAGAAACACATGGTTCCATCTCCGACACCAGGATAAAAGAATCCAGCTACACTTAGTTTGTCAGGACATAGCTTAATAGCTGACGACCAACGTTTGAAAGATCCCAGCATTGAATCTTTTGTTCTATATTTAGAATAAGCTAGTACAATCTCCCACACATCACAAGTTTGGTGACCAGTGGAAGTGCTTAAACTCGGAAGAGTGTTCCTGGAGTCACTCTGTGGCAATTCTGGACGTGTGGGGTGTTACATTGTCCTGCTGGAATAGCCCAAGTCCTACGGTATGCACGATGGACGTAAATGGTTGGTTGGTTGGTTTTGGGGAAGGAGACCAGACAGCGAGATCATCGGTCTCGTCGGATTAGGGAAGGACGGGGAAGGAAGTCTGCTATGCCCTTTGAAAGGAACCATCTCGGCATTTGCCTGGAGCGATTTAGGGAAATCACGGAAAACCTAAGTCAGGATGGCAGGACGCGGGATTGTACCGTCGTCCTCCCGAATGCGAGTCCAGTGTCTAACCACTGCACCACCTCGCTCGGGACGTGAATGGCAGTTGATCAGACAGAATGCTTGTGTACGTGTCACCAGTGAGAGCCTTGTATAGACGTATCAGGGGTCCCACATCACTTCAGCAGCACACGCCCATTAGAGAGCCTCTACCAGCTTGAAAAGTCCGCTGCTGACATGTAGGGTCCATGGATTCATGAGGTTGTCTCCACACCCGTACATGTCCATCCACTCGATACAATTTGAAACGAGACTCGTCCGAGCAGGCAACATGTTCCCAGTCATCAACAGCCCAATGTCAGTGTTGACGGCCCTTGGCGAGGTGTAAAGCTTTGTGTCATTCAGCCATCAAGGGTACACAAGTAGGCCTTGGGCTCCGAAAGCCCATATCGATGATATTTCGTTGAATGATTTACACCCTGGTACTTGCTGATGGTCCAGCACTGAAATCTGCAGCAGTTTCCGGAAGGATTGCACTTCTGTCACGTTGAACGATTCTCTTCAGTTGGCGTTGGTCCCTTTCTTGCAGAGTCTTTTTCCGTCTGCAGTGTTGTCGGAGATTTTATGTTTTACTGGATTCCTGATATTCAGGTACAATCGTGAAGTGGTCGTACAGGAAAATCCCCACTTCATCGCTACCTCGGAGTTGCTGTGTCCCATCGCTCGTGCGCCAATTATATCACCCCGTTAAAACTCAATTAAATCTTGATAACTTCCAATTGTAGCAGCAGTAACCGATCTAACAACTGCGCCAGATACTTGTTGTCTTATATAGGTGTTGCCAACCGCAGCATGGCATTCTGCCGGTTTACATATCTCTGTATTTGAATATGAGTGCCTATACCAATTTCTTTGGCACTTCAGTATATTTGCTGGAAGTGGAACAAAGGACCATATCTTCCTTTATTGACTTTGCACATTTTTCCTTATCATTCTTCCTTCACATTTTTCCCGTATTATATTGTTTTCGCATGGAGGCTATGTTTCCTTCACCTGTTCTGATGTCACAAGTTCTGAGCTTCCTTCAACAGTCTGTTCAGTTTCTTGAAACTAGACATTTGACATGTTGCAGTCAGTATAAAGAAGGAAGAATGTATTATTTAATCGAAGTGTAGCAGCTGAACTACGCCCATTTGTGATAAAAATTCGACATACAGAATCTTGTTTTACCTTGCGGTAACTTCCACTAATTATAAGAATTTTGTGTTGATCTTTATATTGATATGGTAGGACACTGTTCGCATCCTGACAAACTGACACACATCTGAATTCTCTATCGCACTGTTCCACAACCTTTTATTATCCATGGCACCTCCAGATCGACCTAGACTCAACACAACACACCGAAATGTCTGTCCCCTCAAAATGCTGTGAATCTTAACAGAATTACGAAATTATACAATTTTGTTTAAACAATTATTATTATTATTATTATTATAACTACACTCATACTTTAAGTGTAATACTTCATCCTGCTTAGCTGCACACAGATGGCTGATTTGTGGCGGAATAGTTGGCAAAGGAAGACTTTTTTTTCTTTTTTTTTGTGATCGATGGATTTCAGTCTCTAGTTCGTTGATGTTTTAATTTGAGTCAGGGTCGAGGAGCCCTGTTCACACAAATATGTAGCTGAAAATGGTAATAACACTTAGCTGCCATCTCAGAGATAGCCAGTATTCACTACTCATTGACAACGAGAATGTATCCAAAGGTATTTCGAAAAAAATATGATTTCAACATTCTATCCCCTTTCAAATTTGCCAGTTCCTCTTGTAAGCATAAACCTAAATTGTGCGGAAGATATTTAAAAATCCTAGAATGGATCACGAACCTGGTCAAAACCTTCATTACTTTATCCAAAATATTTTTTGAAATTGTGCTGTAAGAGTACCAAATATTCTTTAGTGAAGTTCATCAACGCCTTGTTATCGTCAGTAAGGGTCCATATAATTTGGAACATCTCACATTATACATTTTCATTTGTCTGCATCACAAATTTAACTTATTAGTAACGCCTTGAATATTATCCATACTTGCCACAATATTTTCGTTTCTACCTTGTATATTTCTGTTTATAACGCTGTTAGTGTACGAAAATATCGGAAATACAGGGTGTGAAAAATAAAAGTGGCCTGGGCGAGTGGGTAGGATTGGGTATGAATGTACGCATATAACCACACTCCATGACCTGCATACCACGTGGACACCTGCCACATGATACACTCTGGTTCAGAGTGTAGTTCCAGCTGTGTCAGCGTGGGAGGAGCAGTGTAAAGAGGGAGACGGTACTCACAATGGAGCAATGGGTGCACGTTGTGGAAAGTTACATGACAACAAAGTCGTAGAAATGGTGTGATCAGTCTTTGCTGAGGAGTTTGATAGTGTCAAAGTGCCAGCAAAGAAAAAAAAAAAAGGGTTCAAATGGCTCTGAGCATTATGGGACTTAATATCTGAGGTCAACAGTCCCCTAGAACTTAGAACTACTTAAATCTAACTAACCTAAGAACATCACACACATCCATGCCCGAGGCAGGATTCGAACCTGCGACCATAGCGGTCGCGCGGTTCCAGACTGAAGCGCCTAGAACCGCTCGGCCACACCAGCCGGCGCCAGTAAAGAGTGCCATGCAACGCTTTGTCCGGAAATGGCGTCAGACAGGATCTGTTTTGTAGAAGTCAAAAACATGCCCGCACACCAGGAAATGCGGATGTAGTTCCCCAGAAAATGCTTCAGAGTCCTATCAAATGAACCCAAT
Organism: Schistocerca gregaria; assembly: GCF_023897955.1. Lineage (NCBI taxonomy): Eukaryota > Metazoa > Arthropoda > Insecta > Orthoptera > Acrididae > Schistocerca > Schistocerca gregaria. The sequence continues at coordinate 302,098,170 of NC_064920.1, read as the reverse complement.
GCCTGTCACAGGGGATCAGCATACCACGTTGATCATGAGGACGAATACTCCACCTGGACCTGCACACGCATTAAAACCGGCAGATGCACCTCAGCGCCTCAGTTTTGTGAGTAGCTGCTCGCTGAGATAACAATGAGTGGCTTGCACATGGATCTGTTTTTTATGTCTGATGAAGGCTGATTTCACGTGAGTGATAATGTGAACTCACAGAATCACAGGTTCTGGGAAATGGAGAACCCCCATAACTTCCACGAAACACAATTGCATGATCAGGTGGTTGGGGTTTGGTGTGTAGTGTTTGCACGCGGCGTTTTTGTTCCCATCTTCTTTAATCAGATGCTGACTTTGGTATGACACAATGACAACATTTTGAAACCATTTTTGACAGCATTAAAGGGGGAGGAAAAGACCTGCAATCAACAAGATGGAGCAGCTGTCCATACAGTTGGCCAAACGTTGGAGAACATTTACACAATCTTCACGCCTGACAGAGTAGTTAGAAGAGGTTAGTTTGGTCGCGGCCCTAGCTAACCAAACAGATCACATGATCTGTCAATGTGTGGTTACTTTGTGTGGGGAGCCCTCAAGTCTAATGCATATCGCAACAGCCCTCATAGTCTTCAAGGACTGCAGCAGAGCATTTCGTATAATATTGTTTCAATGCCATAGGTCCAGCTTCCATCTGTCTTCATTAACTTGCTGACCAAGGCCCAAAAGTACTAAGAGATGAATGATGGTCACTTCCAACATCTGCTATAATCAGGCTGGAACTGCATTTACTTTCCTCTGCTGTGTTTCTTTGTACCCTGTAACTCTTTTCTCTAGGCCACTTTCATTTGTGCCACCCTGTTCATGCCAACTTAAATACCATTCATCATCTGCAAATAAATCAGTATACTCATGCCCCTTAACAGCAAAAAATGTAAGTACCTTATCTCTGAATTCAAACCCTGTCTTAGCTCTTTACCTCGAGGTAACCACAATACTTCTGTACGTGGCAGAAGTGCAGTGTGTTGCGATGCCATTCTTGACCTAAAACGTAGAAAAGCCGCGTATCAGGGCAAATTCATGACTTTCACTTCTTAATCCAGCACAGTTTTCAGATGAGATGGCAAGGTCATAGCCACTGTGGCTTCGCTGTGAATGAGCCAATCATCAGTTCGTAAGATTGGATCTACTTCACGCGCCTCATCCACGAATTCTTTCAATCGTTCTATCAGAGAAGTGGCTCCATCTGCACAAACACTAACGTATTCCTCTGGGGTAGATACAATACCGTTTCCTGAGCGGGGGTACAATTATTGGAAATGTGAACATAGCCTCATAGGCTTTGTGAGTCTATTTTCAGAATAATGACACACACACACATACATACAATGAATTTTATTACAGTCGTTATCTCATATGATAAACACATTAGAAATATAATTTTATTGTTATTGCATATGATACAACGAAAGTTTCCTCTTGTGTTTCCTATAGAACGTATTCCAACACTTACTCAACGTTCACCATTGATGCAATCCTGCAGTACCTTGATGGATATGCATCACTGCCAGTCCACGTAAACGATCTATTGTCATCCTGCTGAGAAGATATGTCTTCAGACGGTGTGAGCTTGAGAAAGATCTTTCTGAAGAGCTGGTTTTACAGGAAAATGTGTACGACAACTGACACAAGACTCTTAATATTTGGCGGATATGTGAATACTGCACCCGTTGAAATTGGCACACAATCAGAAAGCGGTGGAACCTGCACCCTATTTACGTGGATACTACCTGCTTACCACGTCATAGCCTGCTTGCACCCCAATTCCTCGTCCGACCGCTCCCTTCGGCCCTAGTGAGGTGCTGCGCGGCCCTGACCGAGCCGCTTCGACGCCGCCATGCAAATGACTGATGTGAACAGAATAGAGGGCCGTAAATTGTCTACACGTTACGTTGTGTTCTACGATATTGCCTCTTACATACAAATATAACACTGATTCTACTTGTTTTAACATTTATATCACACTCTTCATTCTTGTATGGTGCATGACTACTCAGTAATTCGCACTTAAGTGCCTGACACAGGGTTCACACTATTTCTCTACTGTTCCACTCTCAAACAACAAGTGGGAAAGACCAACATCTGAGCCTTTCCGAACGAGCTCTGGAGCTCTGATTTCTTTTATTTTATTACCATTATCGTTTATCTTATGTTGGCGGACATCAACAAAAGATTTTCGCAATCGGGGGAGAAAGTTGGAGACTGAAATTTCGTGAAAACATCTCGCTTTTGCTTTAAGACTGACATCCCTACTCGCGTGTCATGTCCGTGGCAGTCTCTCCCCTATTTCGAGATAATATAAGGCGAGCTTCCCTTCATTGGACTTTATCGATGTTCTATGTCAATACTATCTTGTAAGGCAACCATGCCGCACAGCGATTCTCTAGCAGAGGACGGCCAAGCGTAGTGTAGGAAGTCTCGTTAGTAGACGTACTGCATCTTCTGTACTCCCAATAAAATGCAGTCTGCTTTGCCTTCCCCACAAAATAATCTGTGTGATCGTTCCAATTAAAACTGTTCGTAACTCTGCCTAGATACTAAGTTGAATTGACAGCTTTACATTTGTGTGATTTATCATGTAATCGAAAGGTAATTCATTCCTAATTAGTACCCTCACACTTTCCATTATTTAGTGTCGCAAATGCAATTTTTCGCGCTACCGATATTGCGATCTGCAAACAATCTAAGAGGACTGCTTAGATTGTCTTCTAAATCGTTTATGAGGATTAGGAATAGTAGACGGCCGATAATACTTCTTGGAGGAACGCCAGACATTACTTCTATTTTTCTCTGAGTGTCTCCGTCACTTGCTACGTAATATGATCTTTCGGACAGGAAATCACGAATCCAGTTGTACAATTGAGACGGTATTGTATAGACACACAATCTGATTAGAAGTCGCTTGCGAGGAATGGTGTCGAAAGCCTTCTGGAAATCTAGAAAAGTGGAATCAATTTACGATCCCTGTCGATAGCAATCTTTACTTCATGAGAATAAAGAACTCGTAGTGTTTCACAAGATCGATTATACTGAATCCGTGATGACTTCGTCCGAATGGTTCGTATCCTTAGAGATAATTCATATTTTACAAACACAGTATAATTACATTCTAAGATCCTGCTGCAAATCGGCGTCAGAGACATGGGTCTGTAATTCAGTAGATTAGTCCTATTCCCTGTCTTGAGTATTATTGTGACCTGTGTAACGTCCCCGTTTTTTAGTACGGGTCTTTCGCCGAGTAATCGGTTGTATACGATCGCTAAATACGGAGCTATTACATCATCATTCTATGAAAGGACCCAAACTGATATACTATCTGGACAGGAAGATTTGCCTTTATTAAGTGTTTTGAGTAAAAATCGCTACCCTGGGGCTATCTATTTCTAAGTTACTCATGTTGGCAGCAGTTCTTGATTCGAATTCTGGACTATTTACTTCCACTTCCTTAATGAACGAATTTCAAAAAACCGGGTTTAGTAACTCCTCTTTAGTGACACTGCCATCGGTAACATTATCATGCATATTCTGTCCTAATATAAAAAATCGTTTTGCTTTGTCACTTTAATTTTTTTCCTTTTGTTACGTAAGTAAGTTTATCTTACTTAGCACACAGTTTTATAATGATCATGTACAGCCGTGGACAAAACGAGCGAGACCTCTCGCCTTTTCCTGTGCTGATCCGCACAGCTTTAACGTCTTCTAGACAGCATGAAATTGGAAAACTATCCGAACTTTGTCAGACTGTTTTCAGTCATGTGTAATACTATATTAATGCTGATCAGTGTGTTTAACACAACACATAAATATAAGATATAAATAAACCAGACCTTTTGGCGTGTAAGGATTCAACTGAAGCTGTGGCTCAGCTGCTAAAAGGTATCTTGGTTCAAATGGCTCTGAGCACTGTGGGACTTAACATCTGAGGTCATCAGTCCCCTAGAACTTAGAACTACTCAAAGCTAACTAACCTATGGACGTCACACACATCCATGCCCGAGGCAGGATTTGAACCCGCGACTGAAGCGCCTAGAACCGCTCGGCGACCGAGACCGGCAAAAGGTATGTACCTATAGCAACTGCGCATTGAAAACTTTGACCAACGTTTTCTCAGAAGCGGTCTAGTGTTTGCAGATTAGCCGAGACACGTGTAGGCTTATTTTTGTTCCCTCTTTCACTTCAGCAACAATGGGGAATCGGGGTATGACACTTGGCGGGTCCCCTCGTAAGTGACGTTCGTTGCGATTCAATAGACAGAATGCGTCCACTTTCCTCGACTACTCTTTGACACGTTTGGAAACTTCAGTTCTAGTAGTGGCAGTTTGCGTTATGAGGGCTGGTTTTGCTGATAACTATCTACTAATGGACTTTGCTCTTAATTTAGGTAACTGTCTAGTAGACCTACTGCAACGACTTGAACCTGAAATGTGCCGGCCGTGGTGGCCGAGCGGTTCTAGGCGCTTCAGTCCGGAACCGCGCGACATCTACGGTCGCAGGTTCGAATCCTGCCTCGGGCATGGATGTTTGTGTTGTCCTTAGGTTAGTTAGGTTTAAATAGTTCTAAGTTCTAGGGGACTGATGACCTCAGGTGTTAAGTCCCATAGTGCCCAGAGCCATTTTTTTTAACTAGAAATGTTTGTTTATTTGGATAGTGCGCTTCTTAGTAGCCATATTTCGTTATAATACTTTCCTTTGTTTCAAAACGGCAAGTTTAGATGACCACTGCAACTTGGTGACATCAGTAACAATTTAATACTTTGAAACATTTACGTGTGGTGTACGAGTAGTGTACACTGTTGAATGAGGAATACATTAAACACAAAAGCTGCGTCCAGTAACAATAATTAACTTTCGCTTACAGGACAAAACACAAGTCGAAATACTGTCTATTCATGTCAGTACCCAGTAAAACTTAAACTGGAACGATCGCAAACATACTTTTGTGGGGAGGGCAAACGAAAGACTGCGTATTATTCACCGCACGCTAAGAATACGCAGCCGGCCAGGGTCGCCGTGCTGTTCTAGGCGCTGCAGTCTGGAACCGAGCGACCGCTACGGTCGCAGGTTCGAATCCTGCCTCGGGCATGGATGTGTGTGATGTCCTTAGGTTAGTTAGGTTTAATTAGTTCTAAGTTCTAGGCGACCGATGACCTCAGAAGTTAAGTCGCATAGTGCTCAGAGCCATTTGAACCAAGAATACGCAACAGGTCTAGTGAAAACGCTGCCTACACTACGTTTATCCGTCCACTGCTATGGTATTCCCGCGCGGTATGGGGTCCTTGACAGACGTGACTGACAATGCACGCCAAAAACGTCCTAGGAACGATAGCACGATTTGTAATGTCCCGAAATAGGGGAGAAAGAGTCCCAGATTTGATAAGCGAGTTGACGTGACATTCATGAAAACAAAAGCGGTTTTCGTTGCCGTGAGATCTTTGCACGAAATTTCAATCACCAACATGTGTTCTGAATGCCAAAACATTATTTACTGGGGAACTTACACAGGAAGAAATGACCATAGTAATAATGTAATTCAGGGCTCGTAAGATAATATTTAAGTGGTCCTTTTTACCGCACGCTGTTAAAGAGTGGGACGGTAGAGAAATAGGCCGAAGGTGGTTCGATGAACCATCTGCCAGGCACGTAAGTCTGGATTGCAAAGAAATCCTGTGGATGTAGTCATGTAGATGTAACAACGAAATTATGTTGTAATATGCTACATGTGAGTTACATTTGATCTGAACATCAAAGTTGTTTTCTGTTTATTTAGTTTTTGTTCATTATTTTCGGCCATAGACAATACCTAGGTGCGTTAAATTGATACTGAAATAAATTGTCATGCATGGACCTATAACAATAAATTAATGACTACTTGTTGTGGTACTGCAGTATATGCCAGCGTCTTCAGGAGTGGATATCGCATACGACGTTCCTAGTGTGTTTATAAGTGGATATTGCAGACGATTTTGAGCAAAATTTGAATGCAGCTTCGTAAATGTTCTGTGATCAAACGATCTGAGTTGCTGGGGAATACAGTTTATCCTCACTAGACAGTATATATTATCATTATACGTGAGGTGAAAGCTCGCATCTCGTGGTCGTGCGGTAGCGTTCTCGCTTCCCACGCCCGGATTCGATTCCAGCGGGGTCAGGGATTTTCTCTGCCTCATGATGGCTGGGTGTTGTGTGATGTCCTTAGGTTAGTTAGGTTTAAGTAGTTCTAAGTTCTAGGGGACTGATGAGCATAGATGTTAAGTCCCATAGTGCTCAGTGCCATTTGAACCATTTTTTGAGGTGAAAAGGGTGTCGCCAGGTGCGATGGCCGAGCGGTTCTAGGCGCTTCAGTCACGAATCGCGCGGATGCTTCAGTCTCAGACCTCAGGCATGGATGTGTGTGATGTCCTTAGGTTAGGCAGGTTTAATTATTTCTAGGTCTCGAGGAGTGATGACCTAAGCAGTTTGGTCGCATAGTTCTTACAGCCATTTCTTGACCTTTCGCGTAAATTTTCTTTACATAAACGGCCGTATCTTTAGATTGCGTTGACATAGAAGCTCACTTTTTTACACCACCAAGGGACCGTATACCGCAGGAAGTGCGACACATTTCCGCTTATTAGGTCTACCCGTACTCGAGGTAGACGGGTTTTAAGGGTTGGGTAGACAGAGAGGCGGTCAAGAAGGTGAGACTAGTAGGGTTCCATTTTTATCGATTTAGGTGACGAGAAATCCTAACAACGAAAGTAGCTACGACAGTTACTCAAGAAGAGGGCCGCATAAATAATTCCCCCTACCCTTTATTCAAATGTTCTAGCTACAGTCGATGCATCAGGGTATTAATCGTAGCTACGCGTTCGATCCAAATCACGTTTACAGGAATGCAAATAAAATTCATTTGCCTGTACACGTGGTAATTCAGATCCCAGTATTAATGCCACCGCGTTTCAGAAGTGCGATCATTCCCATTGCTAGCTAGCTTAAGAAAGACTTCGGTTAATGAACGTTTTCTAGCTGTGGCGAGTCTAATGGAGAATTCGAAATATTGTAGAATACGTTTGACAGTTATGTCGCCGTTTATTTCCTAGGGCGGTGCAGAATCATCCTACTAAATTTATTCGCTAATAAAAGTTTTTTTTATTTCGATAAACATCGCGAATGATTGTCACATAAGCGTTGACATAAAGGCAGAAAATTTATGGTTTTGAGTCCAGAAAGCTCTATTCAACAGAAACTGCAGATCATTTTGCCATTTTCATTGCGAAATTGCCGGCTTATTCATGTCTGTGGTAGTAACAAAAGGGCTGTTTGTCTGGGTTATCTGCTAGCGTAGTGAAAAGTGTTTGCTACTGCAAGGGAGGTCTGGTTTGTTTTCGGTTCTAATTTCAATGGAGGCAGATAGACTATCAGTAAGGCAATTTTAAGAAATTCTCGCGCTCCCAATACGTTTTATTGCTACCTTTATTCTGTACTGCCGCCCTGTGGAAATCAATATGAAACTTGTAGGATTTCATACTTGTTACTGCCTACTTTTTCCGCTTCAGTCAATAATTGAATTGACTTAAGTGTGACATTGAATGATTTTTAGCTGAATTTCGTTATGAATCTTCACGCATTGCTAAATTTCCACACTTTCATGATAGGTCAGCAACGGTAATCCAGTATGACTGCTCTGAATGTTGACACAGACCGTTTCATTTCCGAATGCGCATAATACACTCCTGGAAATTGAAATAAGAACACCGTGAATTCATTGTCCCAGGAAGGGGAAACTTTATTGACACATTCCTAGGGTCAGATACATCACATGATCACGCTGACAGAACCACAGGCACATAGACACAGGCAACAGAGCATGCACAATGTCGGCACTAGTACAGTGTATATCCACCTTTCGCAGCAATACAGGCTGCTATTCTCCCATGGAGGCGATCGTAGAGATGCTGGATGTAGTCCTGTGGCACGGCTTGCATTGCCATTTCCACCTGGCGCCTCAGTTGGACAAGCGTTCGTGCTGGACGTGCAGACCGCGTGAGACGACGCTTCATCCAGTCCCAAACATGCTCAATGGGGGACAGATCCGGAAATCTTGCTGGCCAGGGTAGTTGACTTACATCTTCTAGAGCACGTCGGGTGGCACGGGATACATGCGGACGTGCATTGTCCTGTTGGGACAGCAAGTTCCCTTGCCGGTCTAGGAATGGTAGAACGATGGGTTCGATGACGGTTTGGATGTACCGTGCACTATTCAGTGTCCCCTCGACGATCACCAGAGGTGTACGGCCTGTGTAGGAGATCGCTCCCCACACCATGATGCCAGGTGTTGGCCCTGTGTGCCTCGGTCGTATGCAGTCCTGATTGTGGCGCTCACCTGCACGGCGCCAAACACGCATACGACCATCATTGGCACCAAGGCAGAAGCGACTCTCATCGCTGAAGACGACACGTCTCCATTCGTCCCTCATTCACGCCTGTCGCGAGACCACTTGAGGCGGGCTGCACGATGTTGGGGCGTGAGCGGAAGACGGCCTAACGGTGTGCGGGACCGTAGCCCAGCTTCATGGAGACGGTTGCGAATGGTCCTCGCCGATACCCCAGGAGCAACAGTGTCCCTAACTTGCTGGGAAGTGGCGGTGCGGTCCCCTACGGCACTGCGTTGGATCCTACGGTCTTGGCGTGCATCCGTGCGTCGCTGCAGTCCGGTCCCAGGTCGACGGGCACGTGCACCTTCCGCCGACCACTGGCGACAACATCGATGTACTGCGGAGACCTCACGCCCCACGTGTTCAGCAATTCGGCGGTACGTCCACCCAGCCTCCCGCATGCCCACTATACGCCCTCGCTCAAAGTCCGTCAACTGCACATACGGTTCACGTCCACGCTGTCGCGGTATGCTACCAGTGTTAAAGACTGCGATGGAGCTCCGTATGCCACGGCAAACTGGCTGACACTGACGGCGGCGGTGCACAAATGCTGCGCAGCTAGCGCCATTCGACGGCCAACACCGCGGTTCTTGGTGTGTCCGCTGTGCCGTGCGTGTGATCATTGCTTGTACAGCCCTCTCTTTAATATAATAAAATGATAATATAATAGGATAGGGAATGAATGATAATAAAATGTTGGAGTGTGAGGCTTTTTTAAAATGGATGAATTAAAGAGATTAATTCTTTCGCATGAAGGACAAGCACAATAATCTAGGCATTGCCTGTAATGGGAAAGGAATCATTTTAGTTTATATTTATATAAATAAACTCACTGAGCGAAACCTTCCTTCCAACAACTCGTACCAGAACAAAAACTGCTCTCTCTTTTAACATCTGAAAGTCAAAAATATCTGACGGTAGGCACAGGCTCTACGCTGGGCTACTACCACCTCATCTTTTCTCTTTGATTTTAAAGAGGATGAAAACATAAAAGTAAGAAATGCAAAAGGTATATCACAATTGCCCCCCTACTGTATACTGTCGGGAATATGTCTCTTTATTTAGTGAGACAGTATACAGTAGCCTTATTTACCTTGGGGCTCATGTTGAGTCATTTGGTGCAGGTCAATGGAGTTTTAATACCCTTAAGCTACTACAAGTAAGTCTACCAAGTTCATTTCCTTGTTCATTACAAATTCATACATATAAATACATTCACATACACTTATATCACATAACGACATTCACATATGTTTATATTACATAATCGTACGTCCATGTCGTGCTAACGTCTTAGTCTGTGATTTTTCATTATACTTGTTAAGCTGTATGGACAGGGGAAAAATTTTACATTTCGTAAATTGTTCTCACCATGTTTTAAAAATTGTTTTTCTCACTGGCTTTTGGTTCATTGGCGTTCTGAGAAGGTGCCTTTTCAGCACACGCTATCTCATTGTTCGCTGCGTTTATGGTTATCAGCAGCTCATTGTTTACCGCGCCCGTCGCAGTGACGCGAGCGCCACGTGAGCAGCAGCACTGCCCGCGCATCCATCGTAATGTCGCTCCAGGCTCATGAAGTCGGTGTTGTATATGGCCTCCAGTCCGGAGACTGGATACGACGGATTCAGCTCCAACGCTCAACCCGAAAAACACCAATACATGATCTCGCTCCTGGACGAGGTTTTCGCACAGCAAGGTGAGGTAAGGGCTGCACTGCAGAACTCGGCATTGTCTTCCGTTGTTCATTGTAGTTCAGCGGTCCTCACACACAACTCGTGGTTATACGGATTTCCTCTCATTTTTCTGTCGCACACGCATCACACTCACTGTATTCACTTCGCCACATTGTAGCGTTTACTCTTACTACGGCTCAGCCGTTATTTTCACTATTATTAGGCCTTAACATTTTTGTATTACTTCACACGTGCGAGTGTTTTACTCGTCCGTCGCGTTGCACTTCATATACATACATAAATGATTCCTTTTCAAGAATAAAATTTCACATAAAATTGACAATAGTACATACATTTTACATAGACAAAAACGTTGACAATAATAAAGTCGACATACAAATTTACAATTCATACTCATTTCATATATGGACTCCATGACATGCACCCTCTTACACACTAATATGCAAATCAGAAGGAATCTTTAATTTATTCTGAATATTTGGGTTTCCTGTTCCTTTCTTGCAGGACCGACCTCCTGCGCGTTTTTACGTTCACAACTACACATAGAAAACAGTACATACATACATTTTACATAAACTTCGACATTGACAATAATATAGTTGGCAAATAAATGTACAGTCCACATTCACACTTCGTATATGGACATCATGTTAAACAGCATCTTACACACCAATAAGTAAATTAGAAGGAATCTTGCATTTGTTCAGAATGTTGGCACCTTTTTCGTTCTTGTCTTGCAGGACCGACTTGCGCATTTTTACGTTCACAGATACACACAGAAAGCAGTACATACATACATTTTACATAGACTTCGACATTGACAATAATATAGTTGACAACTAAATGTACAATTCACCTTCAGTTTTCATTTATGGATTCCATGTTTGGTATCGTTTTACACACTAATAAGTAAATTAGAAGGAATCTTTCATTTGTTCTGAATATTTGCATTTTCTTCTCTTGACATGCAGGCCCGACCTCCTGCGCGTTTATACCTTCACAAAAACACATAGAAAATACGTTCCAGCACTACTCACTACATGGAAAAAGAAGATTTGCTAAGGTCTGCTTCAGAGATCAAGCTACTTCTAAGATTACTACTTGTAGTGCGTCGTTAGTGTACTTATTCTATCCTTGGCATTTGATAGACACCATACTACGTACAATATTTACAAGTGCTCGTTTGTGAGCGAGTGTGTAGGATGTTTTTTGCTTTGACAATCCTGACTTCATCACTGCTTGTTAATCGTTGTAATATTACACATTCATGTACACATATTTCAAGTCATATTTCTGCCTTATTGATGCGACGACATGTACGTGTTTACCCTTTGTAACGTGTGGCCGATACTTTTACTGTATTTTTGCCATGTGTAATTCCACTCATAATTCATTCCCGCGAAAGAAGAACGTGCATATGTTAAAGTACTGTTTTCGCTTCTGCGTGTGTCAAGAACTCAGTGTAGAAAATATTGTTTCACTGCATTTTGTGCTCGTTCCTCATACGAATCGTATTAATATTCACCTTATAGTTGCTCAAGCTGTAACAGTTAGTCGCTAAAGAAATATTTTTCATACTAATTTGTTTTACTTTCTGACGCCTGTGTAGCAGATCACTGTATTGTAGTGTACTTTAAATGTAGCGTGTACCTTTGTTACTATGGACTCCACTATTTCTTCTTCTTTACTCTTCACTGCTTCTTCAAGATGGTCGTTTTCATAATTACTTACCGTACATACATCATCATACTTTGCTTTCCACACTCATACAACCATTCATTCTAAGACTTAAAACTATATAATCTATTCTTTCTTACGTCGCCTTCGTGGACCTTTCCTAGGTACCACTGCAAAATTAATCTTCATATTCATCGCCGTATATCCATGTAATTATTCATTAAAAAATCTTCCACATAAATCGCCATTTATACTCATGTGTTACCTACAGGTTTCTTACACTAGAACCACCGCCCTATTTATTTCTTCTCACAAATATAAATAAACTCATATTACTCTAATACACTTTCATTCTCTTCCTAGATTCATTCATGCATGTTATGTCACTACAAACGTAGATTAACTAATTAATACCTCCAATCGAATCTAAAACTTTTCACACTCTCTCTACTTCCAAGTATTATCTAGCAGTGAAATTAATTTGTTTCTGTATATTGCTTTTTTAATCATACAGTACTTACCTCAGTTATTTTGTTTTAGTTCGTATAATTACGTTGTGTGCGTATTGGTTGGTTTTCGTATTTACTTAGCTTATCTCCCGCAAGTTGTACGATTCATGTTGACAGTTTTACTCAGCTGCTTATGCTTTTCGTATAAGGTACCATGTAATTAATAGCAACTAACATAAGTGAGTTCTGTAATAGCAAATTTGTGGGTATGTATTCTCCCTATACGTCACGCTCGCTAATTCTAATGTTGTCTGTAAAGAAGTGTAGTCTTATAAGTGCACAATTGCTCCTCTCGCTAAATCTCGTACGATATGTTATTTTGTAGTTTACGTCTCCGCCACACGCACTTTTCTATGTGTATATTTCATTCTACGTTTCCCATCGTCGCTGACTTGCGTGCTGTATGTAAGCCGCTTAGTTCTCAATAAAGTTCAGTGCTAACCGTGTTCTTTTAAGTGTACATGTTGTTACTTTTCTTTTAAACTTGTCTTAATACTGTTGTATATAGTCTGATAGGAATATCTGTGTATATTTTCTTCTCCTTTGAATACTCATACTTATTTCTAACTATGTGCATTCAATAGCCTATGTTAAGTTCACAATTTTAGCGTATTCTACGCTCCTTATACTTTACTTGCACCGATGCGGTCCTTTTCTTAAAACTACGTATGCTTAACTTAATGATATACTCTTAAAATTAGTGCTCTTTACAGTATAGTCTCCATCTTGGGGATAAATGTCTGTGTTCGTTTTGTTTGTGTAGCTGATTTACGTTAGAGTAATGAGCTGATAGGTACTTCATTTCGTGTCGCTTCTGTTTTGTCCAGTTGGCAGCGCAGCGTGAATGCCGATTCGCTTAAATTCTAGAGTGGTTTCCGTCGCGATGCGCAGTGTGTCTTTGCGCATCTAGCTGAGGACACTTAACTCAATCGTGCTTTTTGCCTACTCGACCCCTACGATCAGCTGTTAGCCGCTTCGTATGCAATTGTTATAAGTACACTCCGCTTCAAGCGCGGCTGCGCGTCTCAGTACTCTTCATCGCTCGTGCCGCTAGCTCAAAGCTCGCGCGCTGTGAATTCCTTTCTTTTCCATCGCTCTTGTTTAATTATTTTTATGTATTGTAACTACGTAATCTAATGATTTTCACTCGTCGACTATTGTGTACAATTGTTTTATTTCTTCCCATATATTTAGTGTTCTCTTAAGGAATATGAAAAAGTTTCTTGTGTTTCTATAGATATTTAAGTCTTAAGAAAGCTCAATACCAAAATTACAAGAAAAATCTCTAACGAGTAGGTTGCATTCTCATCTCTGCATTTTAGATAGTAGAAGAAAATTGAACATTCCTTATTGACTAAACAGGACAGTAGAAGAGGGAGAGGGTAACGAAAATATAAATATTGTACCTCCTAGTTGGAGAGGAACCGAGCGCCAATCGGTTTATTCGTCATAGAGTAACAAACCTCCTACCTACTTGAAATTGACATTCCCCGCTGCCGATATCTATTTTTACCCCATACCTTCTGAACACTTCCATACCAAGTATACAGTTCACTATCAGTTTGTCTATCAACAAGAAAGTACACTGCAAAGTTACACCACATATGCTAATGGGTATGCTGGCCTGTAATTTTATAACCTTAGATTTACTTCCCATTGCCGTTACGATCTTACAGTTCTCCACGGGTAACGTGGGTACACTTACTTCCCTCGCTATCTCTTTGAACAAGCTAGTAGACATGAGGCTTGTCGACGCGCCGGTATCCAAAACGACGGGTACATCTATGTTTCGCACTTTTATCTTTATTATTGCTTGAATAATTTCACTTACCTTGGGTGTTGTTCCTTTCTCCTCAGTAAACAGGTCTTCTTTCATTTCTGTGTCCTTATCATACCTTAAAAATAGATTCCGGATGTGCTGTATATGTAGGTTTGTTTCAGTTTCTACTTCCTCGTTTCCGTCCCTGTTCGTGTTAGTGTTTATGTCGCTCATATTAGTACTGTGGCACATTGACAGTTCATTACCTTCTTCCTCTAGTCACGCTCGATTACTATTGCTTGGGGGTGGTAAAGGTATGGATTCATTCTCTGCCGTCATTTCTACTATGTTCACTGTATGTTCGCGTGCTCGCCAGTTCGTGTCCCGGTTGTTTCGATTTGATTGTACTGGCTGCCTGTTCCCTCTCGGATCCCTGTGTTGCATATTCCGATCCTGGTAATTTGCATTTCCTTGTCGCCTGTTGTGAAAGTTTTCCCTCGGATTCCTAATGTCTCGGCCATTGCCGTACCTATGGGGCTGATATTTATTTTCGTACCCTCGGTCACCCTGTGGCTGGTGGGTAGGCCGATTGTACGGATTGCCGTTGTGACGCGGCGGTGCATACGGATGCCATTCATTCATACGCACACGACCACTATAGTTTCCAAATCCATTGCCGTTACCATAGTTGTTCTTTCCGTTTGGGTAGTGTTCATTACCGTTACGATAACTAGGCATGGCTTGCCCATCCTCATGAATCAGATCTATTGAGCCGAGCACTGAAAGAAAATACTCAAGGTCATATTCGGGAACAGTTACTAATTTTTCCCTAACATTTGCAGGTAACTTGTTCTTTAAGATTTTCAATACATCTACATGAGAGATCGGATTATTCCAGTAACGGGTCTTGTTTAGATATGTTTCAAAATAGTTTCTTAGCCCCCCGAATTTTGAATGATATGGTACTGGGTTAAATACCTCTCGTCTTAACCTCTCCTGGATAGCTGTAGACCAGTATTTATCTAAAAATGCATTCTCAAACTGATCATATGTCTCGCAAAGTTCTGACATCTCCGTGGCCCACAAAAGGGCATCATCTTCGGTATGTCCTACTACATATTTGATCTTTTGAGCTTCTGTCCAAGTCCTCGGCAGTACATTTCTGAAGGCTCGGACAAACACTACCGGGTGCGTTCGCTTTTTCTCATTTGAGAATACGGGAAACTGTCGATGTTTTATTAAGCTCTCATCCATTAACAACGCTGTCCAGGAGGGCGGAACAGCATTTCCCTGCAGTGACGGTATATTTGTTTCACAAAAATTTTGCCCGTTGCGCTCGTCGTGCGTCGACATGCGGTCGCGCGGCGTGGGTTGGACATTGTTGTCCGCGCCACTGATTCCTCCCACTGGCGGATGGCTGTTTAGCGCTCCGCTTACCGCCCCCGGCGATGATATTACCGTACTTTGTTTGCTAACTATTTCGTCCCTCAACCTTTGTTCTACCTGTCTGATATCCTGTTCTATGCGTTTTAAGATTTCTTCTCCCTTTTCCCCCATTACTTCCTTTACCGCTTCCACATAAGTGCGCTGTTCACGTACGCATTTTTCTGCGAACGTTGTGTTTTCGTCCTTTGTATTACTCTTTACCGTTTCGTGAAGCTGCACAATGTCTGAGTTGATTCTCTTGTGTTCTAACTTGAGTAACCCTATCTCCACTGTGATTTTCTCTACATTTTCTGGCAAGTCGTCACAGAAAGAATGTAGTTTCGCTACTTCTGATTGTACATTGTCTAAGTTAACCTGCGTATTCTTTTGCATTGCCTGTAAATTCTCTTGGGTTTCTCTAATACCGGATAGCTCCTGTCGATATGTGTGTGTTAGTGTCTCAAAATTTTTTCTCATTATGCCTTTTAATTTCTTACCCATATCATGAACTGAAATTTGCACTTGTTCATTAATTTTCATATCCACCTCCGTGGAGATTTGCGAAATCTGCTGTGTGAACTTCGTATCCATGTTCTGTGCGCAAACTTTGTACCTCGCCTGAAATGTGCGTCATGTTTGTATTTACCTTCGCGATGTCTGCTTTCATGTTAATCATGTCTGCTTGTATTATGTCTAAACTCGACATCTTTGAATTAATTGTGTTCATGTTAGTTTGTATAGTTTCTGTTAAAGCTCGAAATAATGCTTGCATATCTTCTCTATTCATTTCCGGCCTATGCCTGTCAGCATCTACGTCTGTACTACGCGTACTACCTTCATTTAAAATATTCTCCTGCCTTGAGTTGTCATTAATTTCGTCTATTGTAATCAAAGTATTGCTGGTAATGAAATGTTCTGTATTCACGGGCGTCGAATGCAACAATGGCATGTTGCGCCCAGCATCCAAATAATCACCGCTTAACGGTTCTAAACCACTCATTGTTGCGTTTTGTAAATGCACATCCACTACATTGGCATTTTGATTTTCGAATGACATATCCTTATTGTTTTGACTCTCCATTATAGAAACTCTTAAGGCACTACAGTTATCAAAATCAGTATTTTCTCTCTTTAGATTTCACTTTCCTGGTACTTCTCACGCTAAAAATGCATATACAGCTGTATGTAATTGTAATCTCAGTTGTTGTTCGGTCAATATATTTTCAGTACTAATAAAGAAATGTCATTGTCTCTACTCGAATACAATAGCGTTAATCTCTGAAGCTTTAGGTTCTGGATTTTAGGAAATAGGTGCTTGGGTTTTCTAATATGCTTACTGGGAACGCATTTTCTATATGCATTGCGCGCTCCTACCTGATTGTTGTCTTGTAGCTGTTACGTCCTCTATTGTGCTTTGTTGTACGTTCTTGGTATTGTCGTCCTCTTCCTTCTAATTTATTTATTATTTCCTTTCAGTATCACATCACCGTCTCCGTCACATCATCAGCGTACATGGAACATAAAGAAATTGTTAACATACATGTATATTCATTTTCCTAACAATACTAGTACTCACAGTTTTGCCCACTACGTATCGTGCCTGTCACTTGTCGCCACTTTATAATATAATAAAATGATAATATAATAGGATAGGGAATGAATGATAATAAAATGTTGGAATGTGTGGCTTTTTTAAAATGGATGAATTAAAGAGATTAATTCTTTGGCATGAAGGACAAGCACAATAAGCTAGGCATTGCCTGTAACGGGAAAGGAATCATTTTAGTTTATATTTATATAAATAAATCGTCTTCATAGTATTTTATGCGTACCAATTATTAATATTATGTCCGATCGCCATCTCCTTGACTGTGGCCGTGTTGTTATATTCGTATCTTCGTAAATTTTCGGAAGTACACAGGTGGGCTTCCGTTCTTCTTATTGCTTTACTACTTGAAATAATAATAACTCTCACAAATATTCTATTAATAAAACACTACTATATTTCTGTTCGATGCACATAGAAAATACACACAATGGCGGTCTGCAATTACTCGCTAAAAATGGCGTTTCTCACTCGTTCACTCACTGAGCGAAACCTTCCTTCCAACAACTCGTACCAGAACAAAAACTGCTCTCTCTTTTAACATCTGAAAGTCAAAAATACCTGACGGTAGGCACAGGCTCTACGCTGGGCTACTACCACCTCATCTTTTCTCTTTGCTTTTAAAGAGGATGAAAACATAAAAGTAAGAAATGCAAAAGGTATATCACATCTCGCAGTATCCGGAGCAAGTATGGTGGGTCTGACACACCGGTGTCAATGTGTTCTTTTTTCCATTTCCAGGAGTGTATAATCTGATTTTCGGTAGGCAGGATCTCTCGCGAAAGTTAAATGTGAGATACCGCGCGACTGCTACGTCGCAGGTTCGAATCCTGCCTCGGGCATGGATGTGTGTGTTGTCCTTAGGTTAGTTAGGTTTAAGTAGTTCTAAGTTCTAGGGGACTTATGACCACAGATGTTAAGTCCCATAGCGCTCAGAGCCATTTTTTTAAATGTGAGATCGGTTCAGGACTGAATATTAGGTGTCTTTAACTGTTGTGAAATTTCATTTGTAATCCTCACAGTTAAATACATTGTGTGATCTAGGCCCCAGGTCTGTGGCAGTTTAGGCAGTTTGTGTGGGGGCTCTGAGCTACGAATTTTGCAACTGTTGTGTGCACCGAGTTTTAGTAGTGGTTAGGAGTGATTAAAAAATAACGCGGAAGAAGAGGCGACATCGAAAGCTCGTGGTTCCAGCCAGCAGCGGCATCTTCAACGGCGATTCATCGCGCGGCGGCGGTTGCAGTACCACGGCATAGGCTACGAGATCTTCAGCGTCGGCTTCAACTGCTCCTTTGGCAGCATTACCATGGCAGAGGAATACAGCACGACAAAACTAAGAACCTGCACTGATAGCGAGATTGTGTATGCTTCTGTAGTTCAATCGCCAATAATAGACGTCGCTAATATTAAGCAGTCAGCTAGTTTGTGTGGGTCCGAAAATACTAACGAGCCACTTAGCCTGAAGTCGGAGCAGGCGAGCGTGATCGGCGGTGAATTTAGTAGGGCAAATAGTACGAAATGAGGCAAGAGAGATGAATTTGGGGGAGACACTATGTCGCAATTAATGCAAATGGTAAGATGATTGGGATCCAAAACTGATTCTGTTAAACCGATAAGGGTGACGTATATTTAAAAACTGATTCAGTTCAATCTGAAATAGCATCGGTTGTGCAAGACGAAGTAGGTAAAATTGCTAGTGGATTCGAGGAATCGATAGACGGAAAATTAAAAACCATTCGGGATGAAATGGGAAAAATTTCTGATGAAGTTGGTATACTTGACTCTAAGGTAGTTCAAGCGGAGAAAAATTTTAGCGATAAGGTGGTGAAGTTGCAGGCAGATCTGGGAGGCAACGCAAGAAACTATATGAGTAGGCAAGATGATCTAATGGCTGAGACTACAGAGGCTATTAGCATCTTATCCATTCTGAGGATACGAAGCAGATTGTTATGAATGCTAAACAGGAATTCATTCTCGTAAGGATTGCGACGGATAATGTCTTACACATTCAAGGAGCTGAAGAGGAGAAGATGATCACAATCAGCAAGAGAGTATGGAAAATGACTCACATCAGTATATCAGGTGAGGAGTGTTTGAAGCTTTTAAAAGTTCTGAATTTCAGTACATATCTGTCACTAACAGTAATTTCTGAAAACCTTTACTAACATACCGGTCTTGGGAGGTTTTCGAGTACCCAGTGTTGCTGACTGCAAGCTAACTACCATGGGCTATTAAGACTTCTTCGCAGCTAGAAAAACCTAGAGTCATCATACTTGCATTTCAGACTGATAGCAGAGGGAATATAGCAAATAATTCCACTGTATTCGACAACTGCAAGTTAACTAATGCTCAGTCTACTTGAATTCATAATTCTACCCACATGACAATTTACACCAGTAGTGGGGTGAAAACATATACAATCTAGCATATGACATGTTTGCGAGGTTTCGTGCTTCTTGCTATGAAGGTGCTGAAGAAGAAGAAGGAGGGTGTTCACTCAGTCAACAGAAATTCAAGGAGCTATCACCAGTCATCGTAACAGACTGTTCGAAAAAGAACGAGATAATTAAGTCTGCAGCTATAAATGTACGAACTGAATTTGAATCTTCAAAAAATTTCCCAGAATACACTGCAACATGTGCTCTAGTTCTACGGCCATGTGATTAACTACTGCCCACTCACTGGTGCTGTGCAACAAGCTGTATAAATGAACAGGTGCTGCGCCATACCCAGAGCATTCCACAATGACATCATTGCAGGCGCTCAGGGCTTCTATGATGATGAGCACAGGCAGTTCATACGAGGGTTGGATCTTAAATAGTGGCAACTATTTATTCACAACTGATACAAAAGACTTACATGTTTTCACCTGTTACAGTCCTTCAAAGTAGTCACCAGCGTTGTGTAGAACCCATTGCCAGTGATGTAGAAGGCGTAGTATACAGACAGCAGAGCCTGTTTTGTTGATGGTGCGAATGGAGCGGTCTCCTGCCTGTCGAATCTCTGGAACACTTCTGAAGCGAATTCCGCGAAGTGGTTCCTTCATCTTCGGAGTCAAATCAAAGTCACAAGGACTTAAATCCGAGGAGTATGGTGGATGGTACAGAACTTCCCGGTCCCATCGACAGAACAGAGCAGCCACAGCTTGCGCTGCATGCACCCTAGCATTGACGTGCAAAATGATGGGTGGGTTGCGCAGAAAGTGTCACCGTTTCTTTCGCAAAGCTGGACATAGTTGATGCTCCAAAACCGAACAGTCATACCGTGCACTGATGGTGTCCCTAACTAACCTAAGGACATCACACACATCCATGCCTGAGGCAGGATTCGAACCTGCCACCGTAGCGGTCGCGCGGTTCCAGACTGAGGCGCCTAGAACCGCTCGGCCACCAGCGGCCGGCAAGTGACCGTATTTCCTTTGATTGTGTGCATGCTGGTGATGTGGGACAGTTGAGTCCATGTACTCGGAGGTAAGGTAGGTATTTCAACAATGTGTTCTGTCAGCGACAATAGCGGATTCCATTGCATAGTCTCCACAGCATTGTCGCCTCTATTTCAGTTCCAACCTACGTATTTAAAGATCTGGATTCGTAAGGTACACAGAAGATGCAGATATAGTAGAGACAAACATTGAATCACCGAGATCTTTCAAGGATGTGAAAAGCATTAAAACATGGAAGAGTGGAAAGTGGTTAACACATTTATACCATGGAATTCACTGAGATAATCCTGGCATAGCCTATAAAGATATGGTGACATTGCTTAGATTATTCGAGCACACAGATACCGTCATATTCGTGAAAGGGAAGGAGAAGATCTCATGAATGCGTCAAATTTTCAAGTTTGCTACTATTCAAGACCTGGAAGTCTACAGGTGTCCTGCTCTGCATCATCACAAGAAGATGTTTGAAAATAGTGTTGCTGTGTATTCTTATGAAAATGTAAAATTACTTAAAGTTGGATGAGAAATAAATGAATTTTTTTCTCATAATATCTGTATAATTTCTCTTCACTCTATTTCCACTTTGATATTATACAGTTTCGTCTAGATACTACGTTTGTGGTTTTCTTCAAGAACAGGAGGTGTAATTTTAGATATGTTTGCTATATGTCTTTGGAAGTGGACGCAGTCACTTGCCACCTGCTCCCATAATCCAGTTCGTGTCGTACAACAGGCGTAATCCCATGCAACCATTCTATATATTTTTTCATTCTCTGTCTTAAACTTCCCCTCCTCAATAGCACTCATTTTTAGAAAAACGAATAACATTTGTATCATGCACAGCTTTCATATGTACATACATAAGGTAATAAAGGATAGGTCTTTCTTCTATAAATAGCAACAACCCTATATCAAAATCAGCTGCTTCCCCCCCCCCCCCTCCCCCATGATTTTTCCATATAATCCCTTACATTCATCTTTGGGCAACCATCGAAACTCCCCAAGCGGCAGTGATTGCTGCATGTTGTGCCCGTATAAGTTATTTACATCCAAGCACATTATGTAATGGAAATTAAGGGATGCGTTGCACCTGTCACCCATCCATAGGGTATTTGCCTTTGCAAGCCTATGGACGCATTGGCAAAGTCCCCCATGGATCCCCTGCTCAAAGAAATGAAACATGTCAGCATTGGTCAATAATCCGAATATGCACTTAGTTTTCTCAAGCATTGCGTTCCAAGACAACCCAGGTGCCGTGTAACGAAAGGCGGGATCCCAAGAACATATTGGTCATGCACAGGCTCTGGAATATCTCGAAAACGGCTGCAAGCAAGTGCACGTCTGAGTCCATGTAAACCAGCATGTACGCTTCGAAAGTTACCACCAGACATTCATAGCATGCTCATACTCCTCAGCCGTTATGGCATCGCCTGTAAGATTGCTGGGGAATGCAGTTATGTCGGGCAGCTGCCGGATTTAATTGAGTTTTGTTATACTATCTACATACCCGTATGGGGAAAAAAACCTTCCTACTCAAAAGTTGAAAGTTTTCCTCTTCGAGAAATGAAGCTTGAGTGATATTCATGTCCCGAGGCAAAGTTCAACGAGTTTCTGGAGTGGCGCCTGCATAAAACGCAACGTGTCAAGCAAGTGGAGTGTAATTCTTGGCATCATGCATTTGGAGACTGAAATGTATTTCTCGACGCTCTGAGGCAGGACACTGACCTGATTTTTCTCCCAACTGAAATCATCCATGTGCTCAACAATCAAATGTGCGTCGAAAACGCTTGAATTACAAAAGAAAACAGGTATGTGTCGCGATCATTGACACTACATATTACATATTTTATGGGTGGCGCAACAGAATTTCCCTGTAACATGACAGTGGCCACTACGAGGAGTTTCCGCTTTTCTGTCTAATGGCAGACCATTAATATGGCACTCAACAGTATTATTGTACAAATCTTCATTCTCCTTCGATTTGGTCATGGGAACGTTGTCGCTGCAAAGCTTATTAACCTCCCATGAAAGTTTTTCGAGCTCAGTGAGCAGCAAAACCGCAGGATTATCTTGGACATAAGATTTGTAGCGGTGAAGACTTGAATACTAGGATGGTACAATTTCGTATGTAGCTGCATATGGTTCATGTTTTTCTGTAGAGGTGGTATGTAAGGTCGTCGGGTCACTTTCACAGTGGGTAACAGGAGCGAGAATTCATTCAAAGTCAGCGTACACTACAAACGAGCGTTGCTTCTGGTGGTGAGCATTTTTAAACTATATGTATATGTCTTCCTCGATTTGCATAATAACACATACTGGGTCTTTGGAAGTGGAATCTACTAGATGCTTTGCTAATAACTTGTCTGAGAAAAAGGCATTGAGGCACCTTAAGCAAATATGCTGTTTATGTACAATGGCAGACATTCCTTCTGCTGTCGACGAGGGCAACCAGTCAGAGACAGAGTAGGATGACGTGGCGGCAGAGAGGAACAGTGGCAACACCCCTGTTGCAGCGACAGTGTCTGGCGACACTGCTGCTGCTGCAAGCTGAAGCCTTCACCACCGCCAGCCTGGGAGGTGGGAGATCGTTGCTGTTCTTCCTCTTCTGACTGAACTACCCATGGACGCCATGAGGTGTGCAACCATGCGGAGTCGGGCGCTGCAGCGGCCCCAGTTGATGCTGCCACCTCTCATGCATCCGCCAGTGGTGTTTTGCATGGTGCGGACTGCTACTCAAGCACGTGTTACACTTCTGCTCCCGCAATCACCACTCTAGGAACTCATGCCACAGCTAGCCGCTGTGGTGCTGGTGTGACTGTGGTAACTCTGTAACATACAAATTAAGTAAAATGCTCAAGATTTTTTTAAAAAAAATATATGCTGCAGACAAATACCAACATTTCAGAATAACAATAATTATACTCTGGGCCCAAGGATCAAGCAGTTCAGTCTGGTTTTCCAACAAATCTCCCTGTCAGCCAAGTAATTCCCTGAAAGGGCAAGATGGCGCTGCCTTTCAACTTCCTCTGTAGTAGCCGCCATCTCATGTACCCACTCTGGTATTTCACCCTCGCCTTGGGGCCATTTATCTTTCTCACTGACGCTACCTACAACAATAAGATACTGAACTAAATTATTTTTTCAAAATGTTAGTCACATACACACAGAAAATCGTACTGAAAATCGTCTTCGTTAACGTACTAAAATATAAACAGAAAAGGCTGAAGAAAAAAAGGACTGTAATACCAGCTACAGAATAAAAATTCGTTAAACACTAAAATTACAGCAACGAGCCATTCAAAAGCTCAGTACTACGGAAATTCGCCTCTACCAACGACGACCTAAACAAGTGCTGTGAAGGATACTAAAATTATTACAGGACACACACAGGTTCTCTGAGTGATTAGAGCAAGTAACTTACATGGTAGACTTTCCTGGGGAAGACGTTTGCTGCTGCTCCTACTACTGCTGATGCTGTCGCAGGAATCCACATGCTTCATTTGTTTTCCCCGAAAAAATTTGGCACACGAACACACAATCAACCACAAGGGTGAACTGACAAAGGGAGGATGAGAGCGACTGCACCACGACAAGGGTTTATATAACCTCTATCTTCTGCATCCGCCATTTCACCCTGGGAGCCAATAGGAATGCGGCATTCTACCCCACCTACCGATGAGTGTTTATTTGGTGACTGTGTTGTTCTCGTTGTTGTTGTTATTGTTAACTAGGTCAGTGGGACTCTGGACCTCAAGGTGAACACACTGGATGGAGCTACTGTCTATGACGACTCAAATTGTTTAAATAAACAATGCATACAAAGTAAAGACTTACGTCCATCCTATTTGGCGCCCAGTACAGATTGAGTCCTTTATCCTGCCAATTTCCAGATGGGGGAAGGGAGGGGAGTGGAAGTGTGTTGGAGTTAGGTTAGTTGAGGTAACCCAATTGACCTATCTTACCACCAAAATTCAAATTTTCTGCCAAAATCCGCCATCTTGAATGACGTCACAGATGGCATCTTGGATAATGGTACTTTGGGGTAGCACTGTCCTTGTCCCAATACTGCCATAAACCCTGAAAAAAACAAGATTGCACAGTGCAAAGCGACACTTGTGGACAATCGACGGCGCCGGATGCTGCGGTGGGTGTAGCAAGTGTAGCAGCTTCCGATGGCAGCGCCCATGCAGAAGTTCCGCTGGGGATGGTCCATCTCGTGGGTGGAGCGATCGTAGGCGAGAAAGAGTTGCTTTGCCTGTTCCCCTATGTGAGAGGAGAAAAGCTTGGGCATCTGTTGCTTAAAAGTGTGTTCGAAGTGTTCTGCTTCTCCATTGGACTGTGGGTGAAATGGAGTACTTGTTGGATGATGAATGCCATTTTGTTGAGAAAACTGTTCAAAATCACAGAAAGTGAACTGTGGTCTGTTGTCTGACACAAGTACTTCTGGCAACCTTCTATGTAAAATGTTGAGAAGAATGCTTGAATGGTGCTACATGACATGGTAGAGTTCATGGGCACCATAAATGGAAACGTACTTAAAGAGTCTCCACTATGAGCCAACTAGTGTTCCAAAATGGTCCTGCAGAGTCGATGTGCTCTCGTTGCCATGGCGATTGAGTCTTAGGCCAAGCTGAGAATGCCTGCAGCAGAGCAGATTGGTTCTCCGCTCATGCGCGACACTGTGACGTACGTCTGTACACAATTTCATACTGATACTGCGAAAGCAACAAAACCCAGCATTGCAATTTTTGTGCAGTGTGTGTAGGAACCAGCTTTGACGGATGAAACAAGGACTGCAAAGGCTTGTGATCTGTCACTAAATAGAACCTGCTACCATACAAATAGTGATGGAATTTTGTCACACCATACACAATAGCGAGAGCTTCTTTTTCTATTTGAGAATAATTGCACTGAGTTTGCGTTAACAAGTTTAACAAGTTTGCGTTAACAAGTTAACAAGTCACTGAGCAAAGCATTTTTGAGTTTCCGAAATGCGTCTTGACAGTCTTTAGTCCACTCAAAAGGTTCATTTTTGTGATGCAAGCGATGCAATGGAGCCATGATCTGAGCGGCATCTGGTATGAACTGAATATAGTATGTCATCTTGCCTAGTACTGACTGCAGTTCAGACACATTGTGAGGAACAGGCAGGTCACGGATTGCAAGCAAATAAGATTGGAAGGGGTGCACACCCTAACTGATTATCACATGACCTAAGTACTGTAGTTCAGTTTGAAAAAAGTCACACTTTTCGAGACGACATTTGAGTCCGGCTTCTGACATCACTCGAAAAAGAGTACGCAAATTGGCAATGTGTTCCTATTGTGTATGTGGGGTCCTGCCCTCTCCTCTCTTATAGGATGCCTAAAGGATGCTGAGTTCTCGGAGGGCCATACAACAATTCAAGCAAACCACATTAATAGCTTTTATTACAGTAAAGAAGACTGACAATACTTTGCATTTACAACGAGTTGTCGTAAGCGATGGGCGACATGCAAACAGTAAGTGTCCTTCACTATTTACAGTGTCTATGTAAGCATTCACATTCCCTCGTAAGTCACTGCTGTCGTTAACATTACTGCTTATCTAGGGCTCTCTGTTAGTGTCCATCTTCTACTGTCCGCCCGAGGCAGCTGCTGCTCTCATCTAATACTTTCCCCTCTTTAGGGAAGCGTGTGGGGGCGTTTGTAGCATTGTGGCTTTTACTCCTCTGTGTACTTGTGTGTGTGAATTTATCTGTGATTTTTTGGTGTCTGTGAAATGTGATGAATGTTCTGTATGTGTCTGGTACTTGCTGGGTTTGGCAAGATGATTGTTATTTTTGGGGCGGGAGGAGGATTAGGATTTGGATATAGGGATGTTCTCTTCGACTGAGTAGTCAAAGATAGTCATAAGGCGTTTGTGCTTGTCACGGGACATGTAATACCAACCTATGGAGTGGATGAGGTTATTTCCAGATCTGGAAAAGCTCTTGTAGAAAGCACTTGTCAGATCTTGGAATCTTTCTTTGAGGAGTGGGATTTCAACAGTGGCGTGCAAATCATCAGTGGGGAATCCAAAGGGTAGGTGCAGTGCCCTCCTGAGGGAGCGGTTTTGAGCCTCTGGAGTTTGTCCAGATGCTGCTTCACCGCGTATCCCCAGATAGGGCATGCATATTCCATTGCTGGCCGGATCAGGGCCTGGTACACATTTACTCCTACTGGGCGGGGAAGGGAGCTGGTTGAGTTCAGAATTGGGTATAGGATGGACATTCTCGCGCAGACCTTCCTGTGGTTCTCGTCTATGTAGGGTTTCCACGTAAGACGAGAGTCCAAGGTTACGCCAAGGTACTTGGCGGTTCTGCGCCAGGACAGTTGGGCTCTGTTTGTAAGGTGTCAGGCAAATCCAACACCTTCCATGAAAACCCAGACATGATAAGCAAATCCAGTAGTATGTCACATAGGTCCGAATAAATCGTGACATTAAATTAACCAAATTAATACGAGTAACGAGTGAGCAAATGGAATACCACAGACTAACACAAAAACGCCTAAATGAATGTCGTACCTTCCCACCGTGAGACCGACGCAGTTCCGAGGGGAGAAACGAGAAAAGAAGCCGAGAGCAGAACCGTGTTCAGCTAGAAGGCCCTACGATAAGAAACGGACTGGACACCCATGTCGCCAGCTAACCACTAGGACACACCACCCGTAAGTTTTAGCGTGAGACTTTTTCGCGTCTCTGTTACGTCAAGGACCACCCCCCCAGCCCATGTTAAAAGATAGAGCCCTCCAGAAAAACAGTATAGATCTTACGATAACACAAAAAGGGCCACACCACCCGCCAGTTTTAGCGTGAGACTTTCTCGAGTCTCTGTTACGTTAGGACCACCCCCTAGTCTATGTTAAAAGATAGATTCTCCAGAAGAACAGTATAGATCTTACGATAACGCTAAAAGGACCACACCAGCTGCAGGTTTTAGCGTGAGACTTTTTCGCTGTTACGTTGCAAATTTTAAAAACATTGCCCCACCACGAAAAGTATAACGTTTCTCATTGGATAGACAGAATTTTTGTAGGCGGAGCTTAAGGTTAGCATTGAGACCCTGATTGGTCAGATGAAAACACAGCCAGATAGTTTTTTAAACGAACTTCGGTAAATTGTAGTAAGGAGGACAAGGGTTACTTCCGAGATGGCGAGGTGAGCGGAGCTGTGCTGCCCGCCGCTGCCCTGACGCTGCTTAAACACCGACAAGGTAATGAACGCACGCGATGCCGCATTTTTGAGCGCATAAGGCTTCACTCATCTGTTACACCCCCTTTTTGCGTAATACTAGTGTAGATCGTAAATTATAGCTCATGGTGTTCACATTTGCCACTTGAAGTAAAAAATCTGCAACGCGATGATTTCTCTGTTATATAGTTATTGAGAAGCCACATCAGCCACTGTAATTTACAACAAGTTAGATAAGTAATTAAAGATAATTGAGGGTCACTGTAGACCATTTTGATAGTTTGCACTTTTGTGAAACTTAATTTAAACCTAAGATTATAGATGTGATATGGCATAGGTCATCCTTAGATCCATTATAGAACTTTGAAACCCACTCAGGGAATATTCGTTCACATTTTTGTTGAATGCAGTTGGTTTTTACCATCCTGTCTTGCTTTGAGATTTGTAAGTGTGAGGCAAACTTCACTGTCCAAAAACTGAAATTTCCTGTCTGTTATAAGCAGCGAGGTGCTTTCTAGGTTTAGAAACGTGTGGTGAGCCTAACTGTTCGTACGAAGCACGATTAAGCAAAGTTACTGAGGCACCAGTGTCTACTGATAGTTCACACGATGGCCAGCAGTGTGCAATGAGACAAATAGTTTGTTAGAACGTTGTTGCACAGCAGCAGGGCGAGTAGGATGCATAACGTTAAACTTACTTTGTCAGAACCTGTTGTAGGTTTCGAAAGCACAACGTTCACTGCATGTGCACGATTCTGTTTTTTTTCTGGGAAAAGGAAAAAACTAACGTTTTCGTCCCATTGCAAACAAACTGTATGGACATGGCCTTTTTTCCACACGTGTAACACGTTGCGTTATGCGATAGACATCCTGTTTTTTATGTGGAGCAGAACATCTTGGGCAAGACCTCACTAAAAGCCTGTTTACATATTTAGGTGGCTGTCCGAGAGGCTGTGTACGCGCTCACTGACGTAGCTACTTTGGGCGGCCGCGTGCAAGGGGCGATTCGACCCGACAAATCGGGATCTGATCAAACTTATCGGCCGCTATTGCACCCAAATCATATTACTCTAAGATTTTCAACACTTGAGGATGTGATGGATCTGAATGCCTTAGGATCTGTTCCCGTATTCTACATTGTCTGGGACATCGAACGTTATTGCATCTCTAATCATTAAATCACTGCAAAAGTTGCCACAACTACACTTAAATTTACACTTCCTAATCATACCCGTTATTTCTGTATACAACTGACAGTACGTATATTCCGGCTTTTGCTGCAAGAGAAAAAACTGAGCCGGCCAGAGTGGCCGAGCGGTTCTAGGCGCTACAGTCTGGAACCACGCGACCGCTGCGGTCGCAGGTTCGTATCCTACCTCGGGCAAGGATGTGTGTGATGTCCTTAGGTTAGTTAGGTTTAAGTAGTTCTAAGTTATAGGGGACTGATGACCTCAAAAGTTAAGTCCCATAGTGCTCAGAGCCATTTGAACCATTTGAAAAAAAAAAAAAAATGATATCTGGCTGCTGCTACTTGCACTTGCTGGTCATAATACTTGGTTAATGCGGCGATTACTTCGTCGTAGCTGAGTGCGTCTGGAGATGCTGTTGATAGATTTTGTATTAAGCTGAACACTGGGGACCCTGAAGCCGAAAGAAAGTATTGTAGTTTTAGAATACCTTATACACCATAAACTTGACAATGTGCTTGGAGCTGTGTTAGGTATTCGAGCCATTCCTCTTCTGAGTCCTTAAATTGCCAGAACGATGGTATGTATGTCGGCAGCACTTGTTAGGCGAGTTGGTCAATCGATTGCTGTTTTGTGCCCGACGCAGCGTATAGCCAAAAGTTGTTGTTCCATCATCAGCAAAGTAGCACCACATTGGCCGTCCATAGCTGAGGCGGGTGTGGAGGGGGTGGGCGAGGGGGGGGGGGGGCGAGGTAGTCATGATTTACACAAACACATTGTAGCAAAGAAGCAAGCAAAGCCTCTGAAAAGAGAAATTTGATTAGTTCTGCGGCTCCCCTCTTGG
The DNA here is from genome assembly GCF_023897955.1 of Schistocerca gregaria. Taxonomy (NCBI): domain Eukaryota; kingdom Metazoa; phylum Arthropoda; class Insecta; order Orthoptera; family Acrididae; genus Schistocerca; species Schistocerca gregaria. The sequence continues at coordinate 302,068,354 of NC_064920.1, read as the reverse complement.
AATACATGTAAGGACACAACAACACATTAGCAATGAGAAATGAGCACCCCTGCACGCTAAAACACAAGAGAAACAAGTAAGATCTTCTCACCTTGTGCACGGAATTATTCTTGTCGCCAGTTTTTGTTCCGCCTCGTTGTCACTGTAGGCTTGTACCATGAGAAGTACACAAACTGCATGCATGTATTAACAAGGTTCTTTATTCATAAGAACAAGAAGGTACTTAATTTAAGATAGTCCAGGCGTTGTAGTACAAGCTCTTCCAGAATTCTCGACGTTAGCCTCACTGCTGGAGAAGTACAAGTCCCACTATGCACACTACCCTTGTCGCTAGGTACTGACGGACTCTGAGCTAGAGACTGCGCCTGCGACTCCCACTGGGCTGTGACTGTAGACTCGATTCATTGACTCACTAGATGACTGATTTGTTCTACCTCATACACTGTACCACAGACAAAGAGGGAAGCAGTAAGAAAAGAGATTAACAGGATGCTTAAATAAGTCATAATACAACCACCGTTTTCCCTTTATTGTAGTCCTATCTTGGCTGTGAGTAAGCCAGATGGCGAGGTGCACTTGGTCCTCCATGCACGTAATATTAATAAGATTACTGTACCAGTCTGAACACGTCTAGACAATTTAGAGGAACAGCTTATGAAATTCCATACTGCTAAATTTCTTACTATAATACACCTCCAGTCTTCATATTGGAAAATAAAACTACATGAAGAAAGTTGGAAGTATACTTCCTCCGTATGTGGGGGCAGGAACTTCGAATTTCAAGTATTACCGTTTGGGTTGAACATAAGTGCAGGTGTATTTATCTCTGCACTTGAGTGCTAGGGCCCGAAATGTTGAGTAAGGTAACAGTATAAATGGACGACCTTTTAGTCACTACACCCACTTGGGTAGAACAAGCATTAAGACGTTATTCCGCATATGGAGTAACAACAAATCTCAAAAAATCTAATTTCGGACAAGAAGAGGTAAAATTTTTAGGACACATAATCTCTTTGGAAGGCATACTGCCAGATCCTAAGAAACTCGATGCCATTAGGAAGTGCCCTCGCCTGCAAAACAAGGAACAATTAAAGGCATATTTAGACCTAATGTCATTTTTCAGGAAATTCATCCCCAACCAACTTATGAACAGTGATGTTTTACTCAATTTTCTCCGGAAAACAGAGCTTGGGTATGGGACAAACAATGTCTAACGGATTTAGAAAACATCAAGCGAGCCTTATTAAATACTAATATTTCATCTCTACTAGACATGAAAAGAGATTGTTGTTTATGCACCGACGCGTCTTCTCACGGTCTAAGTGCATGCTTTATCCAATTGGTGAAAGAAGAAGGAAATCTTATCTGTAAAGTAATTAGCTTCGCCAGTCGCACCCTATCCGAAGCTGAACGTTCATATTCAGTCATGCAGTTAGAGGCTTTGGCTGTAATTCGTTTCTTTAAGAAGTTTGAATGTTTCCTTTGGGGTAAACACACAAAAGTGTACTGTGACCATCAGTCCCTGTCGTTTTTGTTAGCTTGTAAATTGCTGCACCGATGGATAGTCAGATGGTGTACGTATCTTCAAGAATTCGACTTTGAAATAGTATACATAAAAGGAAATCAAAACACAATAGCTGATGCTATTTCTCGACTATCACGAGGCTTAGAGGAATTCAACAATATTTTAGAACAGGAAGGTGAAATAAGAGTTGTGTTGATGGAAGCCAAAACACTCCAACCATGCTATGTCCACATGTGCAAACATAGGGAGCAATTACAGCAGGAAGACACACGCTGCAGTAAGGTAAGATCAAAACTTGCACATAACTTCGGTAAATTGTAGTAAGGAGATGTTAGGAAATAGTTAGTTCCGAGACGGCGAGCTGGATGGCTCGTGCGCTGGCCGCTGTCGCCCTGACGCTGCCTAAACACCGAGAAGGTAATGAACGCACGTGATGCCGCATTTTTGAGCGCATAAGGCATCACTCAGAACTGCAGAAGACTCATCTGTTACACCCCTTTTTGCGTAATACTAATGTCGATCGTTAATTAAAACTAATGGTGTTCACATTTGCCACTTGAAGAACAGATCTGAAAAGCGATGATTTTTCTTTTATATAGCTATTGAGAAGCTACATCAGCCACTGTAATTTACCACAAGTTAGATAAGTAATTAAAGATAATTGAGGGTCACTGTAGGCCATTTTGATAGTTTTCTCTTTTGTGAAACTTAAATTAAACCTACATTATAGATGTGATATGGCATAGGTCATCCTTCGATCGATTGTAGAACTTGGAAACCCATTCAGGGAATATTCGTTCACATTTTTGTTGAGTGCAGTTGGTTTTTAGCATCCTGTCTTAAAACATTTCCTTTTATCAATAGTGCAATTTATAAAAGATGTTTTGTGAGTAGAATAAAATTTCCAATGGTAAATTTAACTGCTTTTTGGGCGTTATTTTACCAGCTAATTAAAAATAGGAAAGCCTTGAACCCTTTCCACTAAATTTAGTTAGTATTGAGATTCTTTTACAGGGAGTGCAGTGGAGCTGACACTGAGATCATTAACTATTTGGTTATATCATCGCTAGTCTCACTGAACTCTTCTGAATTCTACATGTCATGTGTGGTCTGGCGTCTCCTTACCAGCAACAGGTCCCAGGTTCAAACTAGTTAATTCCCTAAAAAACATGCTCAGAGCGTCGTTGCGCGAAAGAGGTAGGGAGACACGATATAGTACAAACAGACACCACCATGAATGTTTAGAAATGGCCACTGGCAGGGGCAACTGAGCAGCAATACAATCCACTGCTGCCTGACGATCAAAAATTATATTTCGAATAGTGGCCAGGGACAACGAAATTTCGGATCAATAATGTGCACATAGTTGAGGTTACCCTAATGAGAAGGTCAGTGCTCAGGATAAAACTAACTGGTCTCCATGGAACCCCATTCAATGGCCTGTAATAGGGGTAGAGGTATGGAACTAGTTGAAAGCTGTTTTCTTAAATCCAACAACTGTGATGATATCAAAGATGGCCGTGTCAGGAAGATATCATCTACTGTGTCCATGAAAACGAAGACCCAGTACAGGCAGAAATCAATGTGCAAATACTTGGTTTAAGGGTACCCATAGTACTGGACACTGGAGCTACTGTGAATATAATTTCACATGGTCTATTTGATCAGTTGCAAAAACGAGGACACATACCAATTCTTCCAGTCCAAAATTGCAAAATCTAAAAGGCTGTAGGAGGTAAGCCTAAGGGATAAGACTGTAGGCATGGATTCCTGTTCAAATTGATAGCTTCTCTTTACAATGCATTTTTCTTGTGGTTGAAAGGCCAATAGTAAACTGCCTTATCGGCATGGACAACTTTAGGAAGTACCAGCACAAACTGACATTGGTAAAGGAAAGTGTCTAGTTGTGAACGACCAACTATATTCAGTAAATCTAGTCAAGTCAAAAGCCATATAAAGCAAACCATAAGACACTGCTGACGTTTGAACACAATTCTTCTACCCTGCTGTCATGTTTGTAAACACACAGGGAATTGAGCAATCATAGGAACAGGAAATAGGACCTGAGATCGTGCACACCAATGTGAGTGAGTCAGCAAATAATGTAGAAAAACAAAAGGAAGAACTGGAGGAGCTTTTAATACATTATGCTCATGTTTTTGTATGGTGCCTGGGCATAATCAAAGGGTACAAATACAAAATGGAGATGTACCCACACGAAACCTCCTGCATTTTATTACCACGTTCCATGGGCCAAAAAGGAAGCTGTGAGGAAAGAGATAAATAGAATGTCAAACTGAGAAATAACACAACCATCCTTATGTTCATACTGTAGTCCCAGTTTGGCCATTAGCAAATCACATGGTAGTCTCTGCCTCATGCTTGATGCACGAGGAATTAATAAGACCTGGAAAAACAACTTATAAAATTCAATAACGTTAACTACCTCACCATAACAGATCTCTGAGCCTCATACTGGCAAATCGCACTACATGAAGAAAGCTGAAAGTGCACTGCTGTTGTATGTGGAGCAGAAGCTATGAGTTATGTGTTCTCTCTTTTGGTTATACATCAGTGCAGGCATATTTATTTCTGCTTTATATCGAGTATTAGGGCCTGAATTGTTAAATAGAGTCACTGCGTGCATTGATGATTAACTGATTGCTACCTCCATGTGGTCAGAACAAAGTCTTGCATAAGTTTCCAGAATATGGAGCTATGGCCAACTAAATGGTCATACTTTTGTGAGGAAAGGGTTAAATTCTATGGACATATAATGTTACCTTAAGGCATACTTCCAGTTCCTAAGAACCTCGATGTTATCAGATGCTGCCCTGTAACTCAAAATAAGAAAGAGTTAAAGCAATATCTTGGATTAGTATTACACCACAGCACTTTTTAAACAGTAATGCTCTGTTGAATCTTCTGTGGAAGAACCACCCCATGTTATCAAAAAAAGTACAGTAAGTTGAATTGCAGGTGGCAATTGCTGTACACAGGGCCATTTGTTATATCAAAAATCCCTCACACATGAGACTGTAAGTTGGTATACTTAAGGAGTGGTAAAAAAAAGGGCTCTACCCACACGAAAATTTATGTGAATTTATGCACTAAGCAGAATTTGACACTGAACAAGCACAGCTTGGAGGAATGTATATAAGTGTATATAAAAGATGACATACTGTCCACTTGAATATATTCATTATGACTGATGTTTAGTGTTAAGGAAAGATTTAATTTTTGGCGATTTCATTTGTGTTGCTTTACTAGGATGTAAGTTTTAGTTATGTAAGATTTTTATTGTATACTTACAGGTCAGAGAAGCTTAGAAAGCATTACCCACACTGAGTGTGAGAAATTATTTAATTTGGCACTGTCCAGTATATATGCGATTGAGATGCAGCATATGTAAGCAGAAAAATCGGGTGGGGACAGAACTGTGCTAGCAAGAGGTTAACACCTTCGTCATAAGCACAAAGCACAGCATAAGCCGATTATGATCGTAGGTTAGCATGGAAACGCCAAGTAATCTGCTTCTTATAATATTAGTTGACTGGTAAGGAAATAAAACGTCTATGTTATAGAACTAAACTAAGATTAAGAAATTAAGAAGAACTAAACTAAGGAATATTTATAGACAGGAAGAAGTAAATACTATCTTCAGAAAACTAGCTACACACTATGATACACTATTTACATGCTACACGAATGATAATATGTATAAGAGGGATGAAGGAATATGAATTAAGTCTTGTATACATTACCTTTCCAGTCAAAACGACAACTGCAGTACAAAGTACAACCCACAAAAACTCTGACACAGAATGAACTGCATACTGACAGAAACTGAATATATAAATATTGAAAGTGCAATGCATTAGTAGCCAGTGAACAACTATGCGATTAGTTTTAAGTTATTATTTAAGTATCCTTCTAGCGAGAGATGCAGAATAACTACTGGATAAAATATGGAATATAATACACTCCTGGAAATTGAAATAAGAACACCGTGAATTCATTGTCCCAGGAAGGGGAAACTTTATTGACACATTCCTGGGGTCAGATACATCACATGATCACACTGACAGAACCACAGGCACATACACACAGGCAACAGAGCATGCACAATGTCAGAACTGGTACAGTGTATTTCCACCTTTCGCAGCAATGCAGGCTGTTATTCTCCCATGGAGACGATCGTAGAGATGCTGGATGTAGTCCTGTGGAATGGGTTGCCATGCCATTTCCACCTGGCGCCTCAGTTGGACCAGCGTTCGTGCTGGACGTGCAGACCGCGTGAGACGACGCTTCATCCAGTCTCAAACATGCTCAATGGGGGACAGATCCGGAGATCTTGCTGGCCAGGGTAGTTGACTTACACCTTCTAGAGCACGTTGGGTGGCACGGGATACATGCGGAGGTGCATTGTCTTGTTGGAACAGCAAGTTCCCTTGCCGGTCTAGGAATGGTAGAACGATGGGTTCGATGACGGTTTGGATGTACCGTGCACTATTCAGTGTCCCCTCGATGATCACCAGAGGTGGACGGCCAGTGTAGGAGATCGCTCCCCACACCATGATGCCGGGTGTTGGCCCTGTGTGCCTCGGTCTTATGCAGTCCTGATTGTTGCGCTCCCCTGCACGGCGCCAAACACGCATACGACCATCATTGGCACCAAGGCAGAAGCGACTCTCATCGCTGAAGACGACAAGTCTCCATTCGTCCCTCCATTCACGCCTGTCGCGACACCACTGGAGGCGGGCTGCACGATGTTGGGGCGTGAGCGGAAGACGGCCTAACGGTGTGCGGGACCGTAGCCCAGCTTCATGGAGACGGTTGCGAATGGTCCTCGCCTATACCCCAGGAGCAACAGTGTCCCTAATTTGCTGGGAAGTGGCGGTGCGGTCCCCTACGGCACTGCGTAGGATCCTACGGTCTTGGCGTGCATCCGTGCGTCGCTGCGGTCCGGTCCCAGGTCGACGGGCACGTGCACCTTCCGCCGACCACTGGCGACAACATCGATGTACTGTGGAGACGTCACGCCCCACATGTTGAGCAATTCGGCGGTACGCCCACCCGGCCTCCTGCATGCCCACTATACGCCCTCGCTCAAAGTCCGTCAACTGCACATACGGTTCACGTCCACGGTGTCGCGGCATGCTACTGCGATGGAGCTCCGTATGCCACGGCAAACTGGCTGACACTGACGGCGGCGGTGCACAAATGCTGCGCAGCTAGCGCCATTCGACGGCCAACACCGCGGTTCCTGGTGTGTCCGCTGTGCCGTGCGTGTGATCATTGCTTGTACAGCCCTCTCGCAGTGTCCGGAGCAAGTATGGTGGGTCTGACACACCGGTGTCAATGTGTTCTTTTTTCCATTTCCAGGAGTGTAGTTAGGGATTTGGTACTAAAGCATAGGAGCCCCCACCGAAAATTAATAATTACATGTATGAAAGTATGTGATAGTGCGAATGAGTGTGTAAAAAGATTACAGTATGCCAGATGTATAAGAAGTTTGAACTTAGATCTTGTGCTGCCAAATGAAAAGAGGCCTGACCACACATTACAAATCCAGGTCACTGAGAAGAGCAACTGGCAAGAGTTATTACAGCACATTTGCGCGTGAATAGTAGTTATCTCGCCATTGTTTTACGCCTGTTCATTGGTACAACTCTTGTAGAGACACATTCATACATATAAGAAAACACGAGAGTGATACCATGTAGTAAAGGAAGCACAAGTCACTGACATTGAAGTACACTGTTTACAGTCGATGATGACAAAATGGTTCAAATGGCTCTGAGCACTATGGTACTTAACATCTTAGGTCATCAGTCCTTTAGAACTTAGAACTACTTAAACCTAACTAACTTAAGCACATCACACACATCCATGCCTGAGGCAGGATTCGAACCTGCGACTGTAGCAGTCCCGCGGTTCCGGACTGTAGTGGCTAGATCCACATGGCCACTGCAGCCGGCCCAATGATGACACTTGTATAACACAATATTGTACGGCTAGACTGTATTGGTAGATAGCAAACATGAAGTAATTGGATTAACACAAGTAGATAGTCATAAAATGATGTACTGAATGGTTCTCTAATGATGAACGAAGGATTGAAGTGGTGGAGTAAAACTGAATGCTTCTTCCTGCCCATATCATTTCCTGTAGACCAGTAGCCACATCCGAGTAAACTTGTCAGAGATGCAGCTACGCCTAGTTTTATGAGCTTACCGCGATTTCATATTATGAGCTTTCCTTCCTCCACATCTGTAACGATGGATACTCACGACAGTTGCAGTGTACAAACACAAAACATATGCACATCATGTGATAATGCTTTACGCAAATATTTTGTCAGTACAGGAAAATGAGATAGAGCAAATGACAACCTGTTTCATGTTAAAGTAAGATGAGACTATTAGTACAGATTGTTCTCAAATGAACATTCAAAAGGGTAATACCTGACAGCAAAATGTGATAAAATGATAATGTAAAAACTGAAAGGTGTTACATGAGATAAAATCACATGTACAATTTCTCTACAGTGGTTATGTAAATTTTTGTATGAAATTTTGTACAGAAATGAAAATGTGTATGTACAGAGTAATAATATTCAAACCCAGCAAGTCAATATATTTTGTAACGTAAGTACTTAGGTAATTGTAGCAATGATGAAATGTAAAAACTATGACGCAATGTAAAGCTGAGTATGTTTATCAGGATGACATATGTGAACTAATAACTGTAAATAGCCTGTGAGTGCTGGCCAGGGAGGAACATTTATGTCCTCAGTGCAATCGTGTATCAACGAGACATTCTACCACAGAGATGTTATGGAAATGGATAAAGGCACTGGAGTCTTACCTTGAACATTCAAGTTTCTTTTGGATGCTAATAGCGTAAGCGTGGTTCAGCCACTGAAACATGTGGATCACCACAGGAACAAATGCCTGGGCTGCAATTGACAAATCTCCTCGTCACAGTGTCGATGGTTCCACCATACACAAGCCTCAGCACTCCATTTTACAGCAGTGGGATGAACACATTCACTGACTTTGTGTAAACATGTGAGGTTGTAGCACACGCATGAACCCCATTTACATGGGGCTCCTAAAATCGTATTTCGTAAACCTGTTTCCCAAAACCACTTCTGGGTGTTCATGCAAACACTTCAAAATCGATTCTTGAAATCCGCATCTAGTTGCCGGTTTTCCAATTCCGCAGTCGATTGTCGCTCCCATTAATCACAACCTATTTTGAAATGTGCTTGGGCTGTCAAATTTCGTCTTGTTTTTAAAAACTTTTTGGCTAATATGGACGGAGTGGCTTTTGTACAGTGAAGGATAAGTAGCAATATTAGACTGAAGCTGTTTACACCTGGCCTAACTGGTCAGAAATAGTGATTGTGCTGATTAAATCAGGAACTGCAACAGCTATTTTTCCGGATCCATATTTAACTGGGCTAGCAAATTTGCTGCAGACCTTAACATTTAAACACGACAACGAAAAACCGTTTTCGAAATCCGGTTTTTGTCTAACTCAAGTGCATGTGCAGCATTCATCTCTTGAGTTGCACATGCTGGACAATCCTGCAATAGCAGCGGCTGGATTCCAATAATCAGACTACTGACTCTGAATTCAAATACTTCTGGTGATGCAACCTTTGAAAAATTTTTGTAATTACACTCCTGGAAATGGAAAAAAGAACACGTTGACACCGGTGTGTCACACCCACCATACTTGCTCCAGACACTGCGAGAGGGCTGTACAAGCAATGATCACACGCACAGCACAGCAGACACACCAGGAACCGCGGTGTTGGCCGTCGAATGGCGCTAGCTGCGCAGCATTTGTGCACCGCCGCCGTCAGTGTCGGCCAGTTTGCCGTGGCATACGGAGCTCCATCGCAGTCTTTAACACTGGTAGCATGCCGCGACAGCATGGACGTGAACCGTATGTGCAGTTGACGGACTTTGAGCGAGGGCGTATAGTGGGCATGCGGGAGGCCGGGTGGACGTACCGCCGAATTGCTCAACACGTGGGGCGTGACGTCTCCACAGTACATCGATGTTGTCGCCAGTGGTCGGCGGAAGGTGCACGTGCCCGTCGACCTGGGACCGGACCGCAGCGACGCACGGATACACGCCAAGACCGTAGGATCCTACGCAGTGCCGTAGGGGACCGCACCGCCACTTCCCAGCAAATTAGGGACACTGTTGCTCCTGGGGTATCGGCGAGGACCATTCGCAACCGTCTCCATGAAGCTGGGCTACGGTCCCGCACACCGTTAGGCCGTCTTCCGCTCACGCCCCAACATCTTGCGGCCCGCCTCCAGTGGTGTCGCGACAGGCGTGAATGGAGGGACGAATGGAGACGTGTCGTCTTCAGCGATGAGAGTCGCTTCTGCCTTGGTGCCAATGATGGTCGTATGCGTGTTTGGCGCCGTGCAGGTGAGCGCCACAATCAGGACTGCATACGACCGAGGCACACAGGGCCAACAACCGGCATCATGGTGTGGGGAGCGATCTCCTACACTGGCCGTACACCTCTGGTGATCGTTGAGGGGACACTGAATAGTGCACGGTACATCCAAACCGTCATCGAACCCATCGTTCTACCATTCCTAGACCGGCAAGAGAACTTGCTGTTCCAACAGGACAATGCACGTCCGTATGTATCCCGTGCCACCCAATGTGCTCTAGAATATGTAGGTCAACTACCCTGGCCAGCAAGATCTCTGGATCTGTCCCCCATTGAGCATGTTTGGGACTGGATGAAGCGTCGTCTCACGCGGTCTGCACGTCCAGCATGAACGCTGGTCCAACTGAGGCGCCAGGCTGAAATGGCATGGCAAGCCGTTCCACAGGACTACATCCAGCATCTCTACGATCGTCTCCATGGGAGAATAGCAGCCTGCATTGCTGCGAAAGGTGGATATACACTGTACTAGTGCCGACATTTTGCATGCTCTGTTGCCTGTGTCTATGTGCCTGTGGTTCTGTCAGTGTGATCATGTGATGTATATGACCCCAGGAATGTGTCAATAAAGTTTCCCCTTCCTGGGACAATGAATTCACGGTGTTCTTATTTCAATTTCCAGGAGTGTAGTAATAGTAATAACTTGTTAAGTTTACAATAAACGGAATTATATATATTCACTGGTGGAACATGTAATTAGATTATATATATATATATATATATATATATATATATATATATATATATATATATATATAATCTAATTACATGTTCCACCAGTGAATGAGGTAAATTTTGCCATGAATAAAGGTCTCAGTATGCTGACAGGCCAAGAGTTTAAAGTACAGAAGAGGTGCAAATAGTGTAAAGTACCATATAGTGATGTCCAGTGATCCGTATCATGCCAGTATAAATTGGGGGGGGGGGGCAGTTGTATAGGTTATTTAAATTGTCTACACATGTAAATAAACGTTCACGCCATCCCTGAATGGCAAAGATATTGTAGGAAGTTATGATTATCTCAGTAATTAACAGAAATTTGAAGAACAGAATGATCATTTTTCTTATGTAGCTCGTTTGAGATAGTCTAAGAAAGATGCATGTAATTGCATTGTCACAGTATTGTGATATCTAAAAGTTATAACATTCAGAAGTCATAAGTTTTCATTCAACTAACAGCTGAAAGCAAGGGGAAACTACAGCCGTAATTTTTCCCGAGGACATGCAGCTTTGCTGTATGATTAAATGTTGATGGCGTCCTCTTGGGTAAAATAGTCCCCCATTCGGATCTCCAGGTGGGGACTACTCAGGAGGATGTCGTTATCAGGAGAAAGAAAACTGACGCCCTACTGATCGGAGCGTGGAATGTCAGATCCCTTAATCAGGCAGGTAGGTTAGAAAATTTAAAAAGGGAAATGGATAGGTTAAAGTTAGATATAGTGGGAATAAGTGAAGTTCGGTGGCAGGAGGAACAAGACTTCTGGTCAGGCGAATACAGGGTTATAAATACAAAATCAAATAGGGGTAATGCAGGAGTAGGTTTAATAATGAATAGGAAAATAGGAATGCGGGTAAGCTACTACAAACAGCATAGTGATCGCATTATTGTGGCCAAGATAGACACAAAGCCCATGCCTACTACAGTAGTACAAGTTTATATGCCAACTAGCTCTGCAGATGACGAAGAAATTGGAGAAATGTATGATGAGATAAAACAAATTATTCAGGTAGTGAAGGGAGACGAACATTTAATAGCCATGGGTGACTGGAATTCAATAGTAGGAAAAGGAAGAGAAGGAAATGTAGTAGGTGAATACAGAATGGGACTAAGGAATGGAAGAGGAAGCCGCCTGGTAGAATATTGCACAGAGCATAACTTAATCATAGTTAACACTTGGTTCAAGAATCATAAAAGAAGGTTGTATACATGGAAGAAGCCTGGAGATACTGGAAGGTGTTCAATAGATTATATAATGGTAAGACAGAGATTTAGGAACCAGGTTTTAAATTGTAAGACATTTCCAGGGGCAGATGTGGACTCTGACCACAATCTATTGGTTATGACCTGTAGATTAAAACTGAAGAAACTGCAAAAAGGTGGGAATTTAAGGACATGGGATCTGGATAAGCTGAAAGAACCAGAGGTTGTACAGAGTTTGAAGGAGAGCATAAGGGAACAATTGACAGGAATGGGGGAAAGAAACACAGTAGAAGAAGAATGGGTAGCTCTGAGGGGTAGTGAAGGCAGCAGAGGATCAAGTAGGTAAAAAGACGAGGGCTAGTAGAAATCCTTGGGTAACAGAAGAAATATTGAATTTAATTGATGAAAGGAGAAAATATAAAAATGCAGTAAATGAAGCAGGCAAAAAGGAATGCAAACGTCTCAAAATGAAATCGACAGGAAGTGCAAAATGGCTAAGTAGGGATGGCTAGAGGACAAATGTAAGGATGTAGAAGCTTATCTGACTAGGGGTAAGATAGATACTGCCTACAGGAAAATTAAAGAGACCTTTGGAGAGAAGAGAACCACGTGTATGAATATCAAGAGCTCAGATGGAAACCCAGTTCTAAGCAAAGAAGGGAAGGCAGAAAGGTGGAAGGAGTATATAGAAGGTTTATACAAGGGCAATGTACTTGAGGACAATATTATGGAAATGGAAGAGGATGTAGATGAAGACTAAATGGGAGATAAGATACTGCGTGAAGAGTTTGACAGAGCACTGAAAGACCTGAGTCGAAACAAGGCCCCCGGAGTAGACAACATTCCATTAGAACTACTGACGGCCTTGGGAGAGCCAGTCATAACAAAACTCTACCATCTGGTGAGCAAGGTGTATGAGACAGCCGAAATACCGTCATACTTCAAGAAGAATATAATAATTCCAATCCCAAAGAAAGCAGGTGTTGACAGATGTGAAAATTACCGAACTATCAGTTTAATAAGTCACAGCTGCAAAATATTAACGCGAATTCTTTACAGGCGAATGGAAAAACTGGTAGATGCGGACCTCGGAGAGGATCAGTTTGGATTCCATGCAAATGTTAGAACACGTGAGGCAATATTGACCTTACGACTTATTTTAGAAGAAAGATTAAGAAAAGGCAAACCTACGTTTCTAGCATTTGTAGACTTAGAGAAAGCTTTTGACAATGTTGACTGGAATACTCTCTTTCAAATTCTGAAGGTGGCAGTGGTAAAATACAGGGAGCGAAAGGCTATTTACAATTTGTACAGAAACCAAATGGCAGTCATAAGAGTCGAGGGGCATGAAAGGGAAGCAGTGGTTGGGAAAGGAGTAAGACAGGGTTGTAGCCTCTCCCCGATGTTATTCAATCTGTATATTGAGTAAGCAGTAAAGGAAACAAAAGAAAAATTTGGAGTAGGTATTAAAATTCATGGAGAAGAAATAAAAACTTTGAGGTTCGCCGATGACATTGTAATTCTGTCAGAGACGGCAAAGGACTTGGAAGAGCAGTTGAACGGAATGGACAGTGTCTTGAAAGGAGGATATAACATGAACATCAACAAAAGCAAAACGAGGAAAATGGAATGTAGTCAAATTAAATCGGGTGATGCTGAGGGATTAGATTAGGAAATGAGACATTTAAAGTAGTAAAGGAGTTTTGCTATTTAGGAAGTAAAATAACTGATGATGGTCGAAGTAGAGAGGATATAAAATGTAGACTGGCAATGGCAAGGAAAGCGTTTCTGAAGAAGAGAAATTTGTTAAGATCGAGTATAGATTTAAGTGTCAGGGAGTTGTTTCTGAAAGTATTTGTATGGAGTGTAGCCATGTATGGAAGTGAAACATGGACGATAAATAGTTTGGACAAGAAGAGAATAGAAGCTTTCGAAATGTGGTGCTACAGAAGAATGCTGAAGATAAGGTGGATAGATCACGTAACTAATGAGGAGGTATTGACTAGGATTGGGGAGAAGAGAAGTTTGTGGCACAACTTGACTAGAAGAAGGGAGCAGTTGGTAGCACATGTTTTGAGGCATCAAGGGATCACAAATTTAGCATTGGAGGGCAGTGTGGAGGGTAAAAATCGTAGAGGGAGACCAAGAGATGAATACACTAAGCAGATTCAGAAGGATGTAAGTTGCCGTAGGTACTGGGAGATGAAGAAGCTTGCACAGGATAGAGTTGCATGTAGAGCTGCAGCAAACCAGTCTCAGGACTGAAGACAACAACAACAACAACAACAACAACAACAACAACAACCAAGCCATGTCCTAATTGCTTCTCCTGATGCAATGAGGACTTGCATTTTTGAATTGAGCTCTTTGGAGGCAAAGTCAACATGAAGAAAGAATAGCGTCACCCCACGCCGGTATCGTTAAAAAGGTAAATTACCAAGCCGCATACCAAAACTAGAAGTCATTAACATTTGTTCAATGTCCCACAACTGCCACAATGTTCTTAAAACGCAGGGGAGCCAGTTTTTGGTGCAGCTAAACGATAATTACTGCAGATTTGCACAGTCCACATTATCTCTCTCCTCAGGCACTATAATGTTTTTTTGCCTAAGGCAGTACATGACTGAGCACTTGGTTTCACTAAATTCTTGTAATATTCTCGAAGCACATTAAAATCAGTATTATGCTTCCCATAACTCAGATATGCATTATCTACACAGTACGAATGAGGTTCTTTAAATCTAAATTACGAAAATCAATTATAAGCTTGATCAGACTGGACACAATTAACTGTCTCATCAGCCTCTTCAGTGAAGTCCATAGGCCTGTTTTTAAGACTTTTTTGGGTCAAAATACAATACAGAGGGACCATCTTTCTGCTTGTATTATTAGAGGCATCCATTCCAATAGAGGAAAACTTGCTTATTTTAGCTGGATTTTTCAAGATGTTAGTGAAATTCTGAAAACTTTTTTGGAGTCAAGACCTTCACAATTGCTTCTGCCTTAATTCGATCACATGTCATCATCTTCGCCAAATTAGAATCACGTAAAACATGTATTGATAATTTATTTACAAAATTCATAGTTCTGTTGATGATATTATGTTTGACAGTACGAAAAATTATTGCTAACTCATCTGCAACATTTTGGAAATCCTTGCTCCCACTACCAGGATGTTTGAGTAAATATGAGGATGGCTTCACTTCTCTTTCATCCCAGTTATGAACTTCTATAGAAGAATGTTGGCTGCAGGCAGCATTACCCCTAGGAGCGATGCTGAAGTCAAACTTACATAGATCACAGTAAGCTTGTATCAATCCAAAGATAAGTAAACAATGTAACATGAATTTCTCTATAATCCACTTTCCCGAGTTCTTGTTACTTCCATGCCTTTTGTACCATAGCTGCTGATTGGTATGAGGTAAGCACATCTATGGGTTGCCAGCACTGATGAACAACACAATTAAATATTGCCCTCTCATGGCCTATCTAGATACATAGGCTACATTATTCTTTCTCCGCTTTTCATATTCACTTCAATCAAACCAACCTCTTGTTGTAGAACCATGAACAGAGAAAAACTGTATGTCGACAACAGTATCAATTATTATGTGAAAATGTTTTGAGGTTTGTCAATTGGGGCATTTGAACTATAGATATTGCTTCATGGGATTAATAACATTTATAACAGTGATCAATGCCGAAATGGGAGAAAGAAGCAATCAATAAGGGAGCCAGGAGGATTAAAGAAAAATTACTGTTATCATAGGACCTCCTGGGGAAAATGGGAGAATCGGTTGACCTGCCCCATTGCATTAAGTCATGTGATATAAATCTTTGTATGTTTATGGAATCACAGCACCAACACAAATGCATCGATTTCAAAGGAGATTTCCCATTTATTTGAAGGCTAGTGTAATCAGAATTGACTTGACACATTTAAGATGAAAGTTTGTTCAGTTATTTAAAGAGAATCTGTTATGTACGGTAAAGAGTTTACCGGTAGCAAAACACTGCCTAGTCAATATCTGGTCCATAATTTTATATCACACTACAATATAGATCTCAAAAATCTCCACAAAAAATTTTACAAGAACATAAGTTATCTTTTATGGTTCACCCACAATCACCATTTTTCTGGTGTCTTTTGGATTCGCTGTGCCAGGTGTAATAAGGAAAGACAAACATTTTCGTCTACATCTACACATATACTATGCAATCCACCATACATCACATGGTGGAATTTACTGCGTACCACTATCAGTCATTTCCTTTCTTGTCCCACTCACAAATAGAACGAGGGAAAAACGATTATCTTTATGCCTCTGTATAAGCCCTAGTTTCTCATATCTTACCTTCATGGTCCTTATACACAGTGTAAGTTCTAGTAGAATCGTTCTGCAGTCAGATTCAAATATCGGTTTACTAAATTTTTTCAACAGTCTTCCTTGGAAAGAATATCACCTTCCCTCCAGGGATTCCGATTTGAGTTCCTGAAGCATATCCATAACACCTGTGTGTTGTTGAAACCTACCAGTTACAAATCTAGCAGCCTGCTTCTGAATTGTTTACATGTCTTCCTTTAATCCTACATGATCAGATCCCAGACACTCTAGCAGTACTCAAGAATAGGTCGTACAAATGTCCTATATGGGGTCTCCTTTAAAGATGAACCACACTTTCCTTATATTCTCCCAATAAACCAAAATCGGCTACTCGCCTCCCCTAGCACAATCCTCACGTGTTCGTTCCATTTCATATTGCTTTCCAATGTTATGGCTAGATATTTAAACGATGTATCAGGCAGGATGCTACTAATGCTGTATCCAAACATTATGGGTATGTTTTTCCTGCTCATCTGCATTAATTAATATTTTTCTACATTTAGAGGTAACTGCCATTCATCACACCAACTAGAAATTTTGTCTAAGTCATCTTGTATCCATCTATAGTCACTCAGGTTCGACATCTTACAATATACCACACCACCACAGCATACAACCTGAGATTGCTGCTCACCCAGTCCACCAAATCATTTATGTATAAAGAGAAGAACAGCGGTTCTACAACTTTCCTGGGTACTCCTGAAGATATCCTTGTCTCCGATAAACACTCGTCATAGAGGACAACATACTGAACTCTGATTGCACCCCCATGCAAGGCCAACAGTCTTCACCACTTCTGCCAAATGCCTCTATGAACTGAGGATGGCCTCAGAACCCATGGGACAGGCGTCATTGGTTCCGACCTGATCCACAAGTTGCAGACAACTGCACCCTGCATGCTCGATAGCAACAGGCAAAACCACTTTCATACCTTGGGTGAGGCCCTCCAGCAGACAGACCAAGTCCCCATTGGCTTTCTTTCCAGCCCTGAACGCTATCTGCCTAAGGGGTTCCACAATGTGCCTAATGTTGGAGATTCCGATAAGTAGTAAACCCTTCCCCCCATGTGGCTGCTTGGACCCTGCTCAAGCAGCGACCACCTGTCCACTGACAGGGCGAAGAGAAAGAGCAGATGGCCAGTCTTCTAATCGGTTCTCCACCTTGAGCGACAGAAACATGTTGCCATCTGCCACTCACTCTGCTGCCAACAGTAAAAGCCAAGCACATGCTCTCGTGGACTTTTGTGTAGGTATTTTGAGATATACAGTACCATACTTTCCAGTTTGCCATAGCTCATATCGCCTGCATGACATATTGTAAAACAGTGCATTGCAAACAAAGATTTTGTTGTCTTGATTCACTATTCTCGACTATTATCACCTGTGCCAACTGATTTAATTTTTCGAAGTAGCCTACGTTCTTCTCAGGTTTCAAGCTATGACCGTGCCAAATTTCACCAAATATGACTCAATGGTTCTGCCACTAAAAGTTGACAGACAGGCAGAGTTACTTTCAAATTATACTATTGGTATCTTATGGGCTACTCATTGTACCGTTCAACATTAATTGAAGTGCAATATCACGACCGAAATACGCTCGCTCCTAATAAAAAGGCCAACAGCACCAAAAGTTCTATTTGCTAAGAAGAACAGTTTGGCGAAATGTCAAGGTACATATAACATTTAATGAGCTGACTGTTATAAGCCAGACGATGGAAAATCGAAATGTGTAACGTTAAATAAAGCTGTTTATAGAAGTAACTCGTGGCAGTACTATTTCTTACTAACTAGGAAACGAATCCAGAGAGATCGAATGTTTACTGAAAATATCTGAATGCAAGAGCCTGAACGCAGCCCTAGAAATTTACAAATTTTTCACAAAGTAAAAAATTTTACTTTATATGCATAGACAGTAAAATCTACACAACAGCTTATTTATCTGCTACGCAATCACGAGAGGATAAACAACGTCATGTTTTATTGTACTTTTATAATAAATTCTTACAAAAAAAAAGGACACAAGAAGGCATAACACAACAAATCACGCTTATATTCTGTTAATTCCAAGTTTTATGCCTTTTTTTTAACTCACAGTAACATGCTGCCCATAAGCAACAATTGTGATTATGCCAAGATTCACTTACTCTCTCTCTCTCCCAGACTGTCTGGGAGGGGGGACACCCCCCTGAGCCTGTCCTTGTAATCCTCCCACGTTAATTCATTACGGACTAAATATTGATCAGTCGCATAAAATATTTCCGCAGTTGTTGCTTGTTCGGTTAGTTCTTTGCAAAGAAAGAAAGAGCCTTGTAACTACATTCCCAACATTCCTTAAGTAGGAAAGAAGTTGTGCGTGACTGCTAGTATCAGTAGACTTGTCGATCTGAAATAAGAACATACGAGTGCTCTTTATTTTCTCCTTCAAAATTTCTTCGATGGACATGTGACTGACTTGGTGGCTAACGATGCCAGCAAAGAGAGGATTTTTTTAAATTTCAGTAGCAGGTTTTGAACTAAGAACTACATTTACTATTTCTTTACACACAGGCATAAACAAAGTATTTGCTGTTGTGCATGGGTTTTAGGCCTTTGTGATAAGTTTGGGCATCTTATAGCTTACTGTGTCATGAGCTTCCCTCATTATTTATTTTGTTCCAACAATCGAGGAGAATAATTCGCATCTTTAGTTAACATACAGGAATGATATGTTGACTAAAGCTGGGTTCACACAGGCAATAAAAGTATCGCCACTGTTAATGGCGAACTGCAGATGCATTGTAGTTGCATGTGTGAACTCCTAGTTTTCGGTGGCGCCATTTAAGAAGCGCAACTTTTGTCACGCCACAAAAAGTTGAACTTGGTTCTACTTAGTTGCGCCATTTTGCCTTCTCCACAATCGAATAACGTCATTCGATTGCTACCTAGCGGCTGGATTCAAACCTTTGTAGTGCGTATTCTTTCGCAGATAGTTCTTTTGTTTGTGCGTTTGTTATTAATATATCGAAAAAGTGGTCAACAGTGACAATTATGAGATTCTTGGAGGTGTATCAAGAACGAGAATGCCTTTGGAACTACAAAAGCGAATCACACAACGACAGAAATTTGAGAGATGCTGCATTAATTGATACAGTAAACAGCATGCGTGAATATGTACCTGGAATTGATGTATCTACAACAAAATTAAAATTCGAAGCATTCGAAATGCTTACATAATGAACATAAAAAAGTACTGAAATCACTTAAGAGTGGTGCGTCTACAGATGGTATTTATAAACCCAGCCTTGCTTGGTTTGAAGCTGCAGACCGGTTCTTAAAACATGTAATCGAGACGAGAAACACTTTGATAAGTAATATTTTACATTTGTTATGTTTGCAAAACATCTTATTTATTATTATGTAGAGCCGTTTAATCAGCTGAGACAGGTGACACCATTTTGCAAACTGTGCAATTACTAAGAATTTGTGGCGTCTTGTGTGAACGGTAGCTCACAGCGCCACTTCAGAATGACTTGACTTGTGGCGATACTTTTGTTGCGTGTGTGAACCCGGCTAAACGTCATTTCAGTTTACTGTGTACCACAGCAGCATTACTGAGTTTTTCACCACACATAACACACCTGGGGATTTAACATGTTCTGTCACCACACTAAAAAATTCATAATATAAATAATTATCATTATATTGCCTTTTAAGTACTATCTGTTTATTCTTTCATGCTCTATGGTTTCACTGCTTGCACTCGAGGGCGACAGCTCTGCACAATAAACTTTACCATATCGGAACAAGCGTTATAATGACACTATAATTAAAATATTGGCGTAGCAATGACAATATTTGGAGTACTGCGGAGGACATCGGTGAGGATGAGACCGATGACCTCGCCCTTGCCGGCCACTGTGACTGACCAGCTCTAGGCGCTTCAGTCCGGAACTGCGCTGCTGTTACGGTCGCAGGTTCGAATCCTGCCTCGGGAATGGATGTGTCCTTAGGTTAGTTAGGTTTAGCCCCAAGTAGTTCTAAGTCTAGGAGACTGATGACCTCAGATGTTAAGTCCCATAGTGCTTAGAACCATTTGAATCATTTTTGAACCTCGCCCTTTGGTCTGCTCCACCAAATCAACCAACTAACATCTGTGTGACAAAACTGAACTGGAATATTCAAACAATAGAAGGTGCAGTATGGAACAACAAGAGTATTGTTGGCAGCGAACGTCGAGACCAATAAAGTTTGAGAAGCAACTACAAAATAAAACAAATATAAAACAAGGCAATAAAAATCATAAGAGTAGGACATTTTAGGGAAAAGCATGTACAGCCAGCCTTGCACAAATGATACGATGTTACACAGTACAGGCGAAATACCATTACCTTACGATACCGGTAAGCAAAGTATAACAATAAGATTGAGTAAACAATTTACACGTGATTTCTATGAAAATGTAACAGTTATTAGCATGTACGGTACCGGTATTAAATAATTTTAAGTAAATAAGCACATTCTTACATAAAATCATTAATGAGAGTATAAACATAAAAACTCGCAGACTGGATAAAATTGACGTGTCTCCGTACTGATCCGTAAAGTGTGTTATGAGACTAATACAAATACAATAACTCTACCATAAATTTTGGCGTCACATCCTCGTTTTGTGGCGCAGTTGAGAAACACTGCTCTCTAACATTGTTCAATTCGAGAGTTAAGAATCGTGTTAGTGTGACATAACGCATTCGTTAACAATGTGGCGGTTCTGACCATCACCACATTAAAAGTTTCACACCTGATTAAAAGTTTCATATCGTCTCTCATACGTACTTGTAAGCGTTGCGGTATTTGTGGTTTTCGTTTTTAATTAATAAATAACAGCAACACTTTATATAATTGATTCTAAACTTACGCTGCAAAAGAACTGTGTACAGATTTTTCATTATAGCAGGAGCATTGCTGACAAGGTATATCTTTGCTCCTGTTGTCAAAACTGTCGTATTTGTTTACGAAAAAGGCGAGACACTTGCTGTGATAAAATATCACTTCCCTTCCATTTGTCACGTTATGAAATTAATATATCCATTCTTGCAACGATAAAGGTCAGTGAATGGATTGGTATTCTAAGAATGTTAAATGTGTAAATAAGCGTTTCTCGATCCAGAGCCACCACAAACGGAAGTGTATAAAGGAAAATCACTGTGAGCATGAGAACATTTTGGAAGGCTTTTAGCATAGTTCGTTAATAATAAAATAAAAGAGTACAGAGTTTAACAGCTGAATTTTTCGTTCGGTCCTATAATATCACTGCGACGTTGTGAAAGCCGGACGACTGGGCGGTGTGTGAGAACTGGCGGAAAGGGAATGCCATCCTTAGACATGGAGCCCTTACTGAAAATTGGGTTGAATGCAGAGAGTTGTACTTTACAGTAATGGCATGTAGCGGTTACGCCCATGTTCGAAGCCATAAGTGTAACATAACAATAAATATACACCACCCTCAACACATGGTTACAACATCTCTAGTAAACAAAAATAACGCTGTCACAGTCAGGTAGTAATACTTAAAGACTGACTAACAGAAAATATCTTATTATTGATACCTAAGTGACAAAACATTTTTGTTGAAAGGTGTTAGACCCTCGGTGTCTGAAGCCTTTGAGACATTCATTCTACTAAAAAAAAAAAGTTCTCTTTCTCCTTACCTTTAAAGCAATGAGTATGGTTAAAGCTAGTTATAATATTCACAACATTTGTGAAAATTTGGTATAATAATTACCATTCACTTCTTCTGTCCTCTGGAGAATGTATCAGAAATACAGGATAATCTGACCTCATTGGCACTGAAAGATGTGTAATATCAGGTCCACCTTAACAGCTGATTTGTAGGTACAGGGGAGCAGAAGCTTTGCTTCATCATAGACAGGAATTTCCTTCTTAGTGAGTGTCTACACATTAAGGTAACAAATGTTTTTGTAAATGAAATTGAAAGAGAAATTACCTTAAATTGTCTCATGTTTAGTTGTAATATTGCTACATTTCAAATTATGCAGTGTGGGTATCAATAGCTACAAAAACACTAGCGTACTGCACACAGTACTGTTTGACAGGTAAAGTTGATAGTGACAGGACCACTAATTGAGATCTAGAGAGCCAAGATGAAGTGTACATACCGCAGCACCCTGACTACAAAATACTAATAACTGATTTTCATTTTGAAATATGTGAGTATTCATCTGATACCCATACACCATCCTTCAATGCTGTAGGTAAAATCAGACTAACAGCCTCACAGAGACACATAAGCAATCTTTTCCCACGTGCGTCATCGATAAATAGGTTATGAACAAAGTTGAATGTATTGTCCACTAACCTCTATTATGCCCTTTACAGTGATATTCATGTATGCAAATATGAAGTATTTTATTGCAAGTATTTTATTGCAAAGAGCTGAATCACAGTTTCATTAAACAATAATAAAAGAAACTTTCGTTATATCCCTTTGTTGCCAGGTACAAGTGTTACCCCACTGTAGTGCCCCACTCAGAGCATTAAACAGTGCAGTTACATCAGATCCAAACCAAATGCTTATTTGATTACTAATTATCTCGTAGATAACTGCCTCATTGTGGGATTATCCTGCTAGCTCTGAGTCTGGGGTATTCTACTGCACTTATCGTAAATTTTTTCTCACCTAGCTTTCTGTTTAGTTTGTATTACTGGTGCTCACTTGGACATATAACAACACCACATATCACTGTGGTAGCTGAAGCAATAATGAAGGAATAGATATGGGCTCACAACTGTAAAACAACAATGGAACAATACAAGGCAGTATTATTTGTGACACTGGACTCACATTTGGGAGGACGACGGTTCAATCCTGCATCCGGCCATCCTGATTTAAGTTTTCTGTGATTTCCCTAAATTGCTCCAGGCAAATGCCGGGATGGTTCCCTTGAAAGGACACGGCCGACTTCCTTCCCCGCCCTTCCCTAATCCGATGAAATCGATGACCTCGCTGTTTGGTCTCTTCCTGCAATCAATCCTATTATTTGTGGTTGGTGCACTGTATCCACAGGTGCACCTGCCTAAGGGTTAATACAGGTTTTGACGTAATTTAGTGAAAAGTTATGAACCCCAGGAAAGGGGTTGACAGATGTGTCCGATCCCACGCGTCGGCTTTGACCTAAGGGTGTTGTCGTGTGTGACGTCATGACAGCGCGGGGTTTGGTTTGTGAGTGTGGCATGTTTGTAGATGTCATCGTGTTGTGGTTTGTTGTGCTCTCTGGTGGTATGTTCAGGTTCTCGTTTGTGTAGTGTAATGGGCTCAGTTTGCTTTTGCTCATTATCCAGAATTTCTTGAGTGTCGGCTGTGTGTGTAGTGGAATTTGTTTCAGTAAGTTAACGATTTTGTGTCAAGGTTAATTTAGTGTTGTTCTCTGTACATCGTGTAGTAATTTTAGTAAAATTAAGTGCGCAGGTCAATGGAAGTGTTTGATCCCAACGTGTGGCTGTGTATGTTGATATTGGTATCGGGAGATGTTTTTGAGCTATATAGGCCAAGGGAAGTGTTTGATCCTAATTTATGGGATCGGGAGCTGCTGTTGAGCTATATATGTCAAGGGAAGTGTCCGATTCCAGATGATATTGTGTATAGTGGTATTTGGGGAGCTTTGTCATTTTGTGTGGTTTTGTATGGGGGTGAGTGTCTAAATTTGTTTGTATTTAGTTTGCCCCCACCTAAAAACACCCCATATCCCACACTCGTCCTGTTAGTGTCATTAGGCTTTTTGAGGAAAGTGGGTGTGTTTGTTTTTCGATGTATTTTCGTCCTCATAATGTGTACGTACAGACTTTATATGCGCCATATTGGAATCGTGGTGTGTGGTCGTATCCGCCATATTTGTGACGTCATGGGTCAAAGCAGACGGGGGGGGGGGGGGGGGTTTCAGAAGCTTTTGTATTTCCCAGGAAAGGCAATAATTCATTAATGATTCATTGATTCATTGTGATACATATGTTTTTAATGTTGGCTTGTTCTTTGGCTTGATTAAAATCCACCTGGCAGATTAACAATGAGGGCGGGAGTGCTGGCCAGTCTGGATGTTGTGTTTAGTTGGTTCCCACATCTGACAAGGCAAATAATTGGCTGATATCGAACTCCCACCACGGTTACATGATTTGTGGACTTTTAGAAAATATTTGCATGCTTTCACTTGGATGACAGTACATGCAGACATTTAGGGTACACATCATCCCCTCTTTGGAGGAGGGTGGGAGGTTAACACATTGGCGACAGGAGATGTACCCGGCCATCACATAAATTAACATTGCCAAGCCTGATTGTAACAATGTTGACCCCTTGTAGATGCAGGATAAAGCAAAAGAAAAGAAGAGTGTCTTATAAGTGATTAGAGTATATGTTATAATTATGGAGAGGAGAGAGATAGATATATATTTTTTGTGTTATGATTGCCTCCTATTTTGTTAAGTTAAAAAAATTACAAGATTTTTCTACTTTTGGAGAAGTGTCTCCCTCCATAGGCATTCTGTAAACAATTTTCCTGTGGCTTTCTGTTCACGTATCTTCATCTCCAAGCAGCCTTCCTTTTGCCATCCCTTGAATGGCTTGACACATTATTTCCAGATTGTCATTATTTTCATTATTAACTCTAGATGTTTCTGATTCATTTCTTGAACGATACCTCCTGTCCACCTTTACCTCTCATTCTGTCCTCATCATCTCTGGACCAAAGCTGGCACATTACTTCCCACTGAACTATCTTTGATGTCTTTCTCACTGGCACATCTCCCTCATCATCTTTATCTCCACTTGTCCTCGCTACAGGTAGGGCCCTCTCATCCTATGGTCTGAGTAACCTGTCATCCTTTTTTAACCTTCCCCAATCTATACCTTTCTCCTTTCTGAGGGAAGAACTAATAGTTCCTAAATCTAGGATTGTGCACATTTCCTTATGTGAGCATGTGAAAATCATGCACATGCAGAAATATGGACACATGCACACACACAAAATTACAAGGTGCATCCAGTACATAAGTGAAAGGTAAAGTAACACAAAGGAAAAGGAAGATTAAGACAAAGGATATTTATTCAGCCACACAGTAATCTTCATTAGCCACAATACATTACTGGTAACATTTATAAAGCAGCTGTAATCTGCCAGTGATGGCTTGTTTTCGAGTCAGTCAAAGCATTGGCATTATACACATTTGAATGTTCATTAAAATGTGATGCAGTCAACTGTGTTATTAATTGATTTACAAGAGAATTTCCTCTCCCCTTACCTTCAGTGTGTGGTGGTGTTTCAGCATTCTTGTCAAAAAGTGCTAGGACTGGTGAAGAATTTGCTGTCTCCATGCAGAAATTCTTGTAAAGGCTGAGCCTTACAACTGAAATCTTTTATGAAGCTTCTGTTTTTTCAGCACATACAGAGGTAGTCTCTCATGTTACAAATGTGTCAAGAAGTTGGAAAATCGGTTGTGACTTACGTTTTGTGGATCAGGACAGACTCTGTTCTTCTTAAGTAGGTGTCCTAAGTTTCTCATTTCTTGAACACTGAGGAGGTACATTCTTGGAGTACATTCTTGCACCGTGGACGCATTTCAGCACATTTGTCGAGAGCTTAAATGCTCTTTAAATGTCTTTCAGAAAACAACAGTGTCAACAATGCAGTAAAGAGATGTCTGTTTAAAATGCTAAAGTGGTTTGAACATTGTACAGACCAATTGACATAATTTTGAACTAATAGAGGCCATTAGGTGTTAACAAATGCAGTCTTTTTCCAGTCAGCCTCATCAACCATGATATGCTAATAGCCAGTCTGCACAGACATGATGGAAAATAGTGCACTCCCTTCCAACAGTACAAGTTGTCAATGTGTGGGAATGGCTTTTCGGTGATTTTGTTCACGTGTTAGTAATTAATGCAGGGGTGCCATGTGCTGGGTTTCTTCCTCCAGAGGACTACAGGGAAGGACCAAGAACTTTCTAATGGCTGGATGATATCACCTCCATTTCAATTACCCATTGTTTAGGCAGGGACTCTCCATGTAAGTGCTGACTGATGAGAATGGCGATAACTACCAGGGTGGATAAGGTGTTTCACATTGGGTTGTATTCTCTCTAAAGCTGATTGTGTTCTTTTATTGATAATCATTTTCACAATGCAGATTCCTGTCGGTAGGATGTATTTTCCATTTGCAAACTTCAACACAATGGCCTTTGAATCTTGCAACATAAATTTCTTTCACTGAAAATGATGAGAATCTAGTATCACAGAAAATGAAGTCCCAGGATCAATCAGTGCCTGGACAAGTCACATGTCGATGATGAGCTGATCTGATTTCTCATCATGGCTGCTGCTGTGGATGGAGACAATTCATCTGCATTGGTGTCAGATCAGTGGAAAGTCACTTCATTTAACTGTCCTGGTTTTGGTGTCTTAACAAGTGATTAGAACTTCTATGTCATGATAGGGATTGACTATGCAAATTAGTGATCTACGCCAGGAAATGGTGATGACATTTGTGTGCAGGTTGGCTGTAGTCATCTGTAGTTGCCTGACATGCTTAGAAATGCACTGTTATTTGACAATTTGCAGTGGTATAGTCACCAACACTTCTCAGTTTACAATACTGAATGCTGTGCCCAGAGCATCCACAATGAACAAATACCAGTGTGTTGTCCTCTGTTCTCCAGATGTTTCCCTTCCTGGTCGTGGTGAATTGCTAGCAATCCAGTTGTATATGTGATCTCTCAGATTTCCTTAGCAGGATTCATTAATAGTATGGTTCCATAAATACAGCTGAATTTCTGTTTCCATTTTCTTCACAATATTTTGAACGCTGATCCAATAGGCTTCTTCAGGTGTTGTTATGTGTACTCCAACCAAACAATTAAAATCTGCTGGTCCCACAAAGCTGGTTAGAGCTGAGTTTGACTCCTGATGCCTACCACATCCTTCGACACACTTTTGTTTTCCAGATCTGATAGCAATATTCTCTGAAAGGCACTTTTTATTGTTGTTTCTCATCTCTGGTGAACTCAATGGCCAGAAAACTCTTAACAAAGTAAGTGCTGGTCTTCAAGCTGTGGTTGAATTGAAATCCTTCTCATTTATTAGATTTTCTGATACCTTCATTTTGATAGCCTCCTTGATAATTCTGTCCCAGAAACTGGACATTTGCACTGCAATACTGGTCTCCTTGTATTTCATTTTGTAGTAATAATTGAGGCAATGCTCAGCGGCAGGTGATTTGTTTGGTTATTTTAGTCAGGTGTGTCACTGATGTTCTGTATATCTCTGTTCAGTTATTCTAATTTTGTGCGTCATGTAAGACTTGTCACATTTGAATACAGTGTGGTAAACAGCCTGTTTTCGGAGACCTAGATTACCTCTGACATTACAAATGAGATTTTTAAAATCTGTTTTGATGGGAGTGAAATACATTGGATACCATGTTTCTGTGGTAGTCTGCCAATCAGTTTAGAAATTGGACCAACATAAGGTAGATAAGCAATTCTTAGCTTCTCTTTTTCTATCTCAGTCTCAACCCATTTCTCAGGTGTTCGAGATTTTGACTCCAAAACTCGTTCAATTTGATGATGTGAGTACCTATTTTTTACAGAATGCTATCCATAGGTATTGTAATTCTTTGGCATGGCTATCCTCATCTGAAAGTATTTGAGCTCTATGGACCAGAGTCTGTAGCTCCCAACTTCTTTGTGACATGTAGTTGTGGCTAGGATAGAGGAGACAGAGGTCAGTGTGTGTGGGTTTTCTATATACACTGTAACCCAGGAACCGTCCAGTTTTCTCTAATTAACATACCAAGGAGAGGTAGCTTTGCACATTTCCAAGTTCCATCATGAATGCTATCCATAGGTATTGTAATTCTTTGGCATGGCTATCCTCATCTGAAAGTATTTGAGCTCTATGGACCAGAGTCTGTAGCTCCCAACTTCTTTGTGACATGTAGTTGTGGCTAGGATAGAGGAGACAGAGGTCAGTGTGTGTGGGTTTTCTATATACACTGTAACCCAGGAACCGTCCAGTTTTCTCTAATTAACATACCAAGGAGAGGTAGCTTTGCACATTTCCAAGTTCCATCATGAACTTTGTTAAGATGGATGGAGTTTAAATGCTCCAAGAACTCTTCAAGCTCTTTCCTTCGATAAGGCATCACAGACTTGTCATCCACATATCAACAGAAAACATGTTGAATTTGGGCAGATTCTACTGTCTTTGCTTCAACATGTTTCATATATAGGTTTCACCATGCCAGGTGATAATGGATTACCCGTTCCCAAGCCACTGGTTTGCTCATAATATTTTCTATCAAACAGAAGATGTGTTAACATCAGAATGTGACCAAAATATTCAGTGAAATAGTTTTTTCCTTGATTAGTTCCGAGTATTCAGTAAATGGTACTCTTGTAAAGAGAGAGATAACATCAAAACTGACATCATATCCATATACTGGAGTCACAGTTGACTGACATGTTGCACAAAGTGAGCAGAATTGTGACTATAGTATTCACACTTGCACACATATTCACTGAGGATGTGTTTCAGGTATTTTGTCAGGTGATCTGTAGATTCATCAGTGTTACTAATTGTAGGTCTTAGAGAAATGCCTTCCAAGTGTATCTTTGAAGATCATGTAGTGGGGTGACTCAGCTGTGTCTTTGAAGACCCTTGGTAATGCTACATGGCAAGTGTGAGTAATTGAGATGAATCAGTGTTTTTCTTGATATTATTTATAGGGTTGACATCTAGCTGTCTGTAGGCAATATCAAACAATGGAAAAATCCAAGATGGAATGTAACAATATTATGAAAAGGATAGTTGCTACTCACCATATAATGGAGGTGCTGAGTCGCAGACTTGCACAGCAAAACGACTGTCAGAAAGTGAGCTTTTGGCCAACAAGGCTGTCATAAAGAAAAAGAAAAAAACCACACACACACACACACACACACACACACACACACACACACACACACACACACACAAACACACACACTCACACACGGATGCAAATCACACAGACATGACCACACTTTCTGGCTGCTGAGGCCAGACTGCAAACAGCAGTGCATGATCCAAGAAGCAACCAGATGATGGGGGTAAGGAGGAAGCTGGGGTGGGGAGGGGGAGGGATACCAGGGTAGGGGCGGAGGATGGTGAAGCGCTGCTTGTGGGAGCATACAAGGACGAGGTGGGTATAGGGTAGGGCTGCTAGGTGCAGTCGGGAGGTTAGATGGAGGGCAGGGAGGGTGAGGGCTAGCGGGAAAGGAGAGAAGTAAAAAATCTGTGGGTGCGTTGGTGGAATAGAGAGCTGTATAGTGCTGGAAAGAGAACAGGGAAGGTGCTAGATGGGTAAGGACAATGACTAACAAAAGTTGAGCCCAGGAGGGTTACGAGAATGTCACACTTAACCACCCACAGACCTGCAACCTACATTACAATCTTTTTATTTATTTTTTCTTTGATCTCATAGTGTCTTCACACACCAATTTCAGTTGGTTTCTGCCTTTCACTATGGCCTCCTCTCGTTTCCCCTTACTTCATCCGTTCCATCCTTTTTGTGGTTTTTCTGATGTGTTTGGGTGTATTTTTGCATTTCTGCATTCGTAACATATTTTTACACATTTTTATCCTCCACCATGGAACCTTGCTCCTTCCATCTGCGTCAATACAGAAAAGTGTCCTCATCCCCAGCCAGAACCCAGTGCCAAATACTGTTCCTGGGTTGTTGCTTGGCTTGTGGAATCCCTTCAAATGGCTTCACTATAAAATTACCCATCTCTGGCTGCCAGCCTTCCTTCCACAGTGACACCAAAGTAGTCCTGCACTCCCCCCCCCCCCCCCCCAAAAAAAACAAAAAACAAAAACAAATCCTTAGCCCTGCAGAAGTATCAGTCCTTTCCAAAAGCCTCACCTTTTGCTCCACTCCCAAATTCAATCACGCAGGACTTATTAAAAACCTTCTCTCCTTCTCCCAGACCCTAAAGAGGAAACACTTTTTTACCACCAACCCTACCAGCGAACCTCAAACAAAGACCAATGTTGAATGCTGCTCCACCGAACTGTGATCTGCTCCCATTGCCCCAAAATCATCCCCTATTAACTTGCTAGAATTTCTTAATCCCAACCTTTCTTCACCATCATTCTCCAAATCCCTCAACATGCAGACTAACATCACATCCACAGAAGGCACTGCAATCCAACCCCTAAAAACTGATCCTGATCTTCTAATCATACCTGCTGACAAAGGCTCCACCACTGTTGTTTTGAACTGCAAGGATTACCTGGCATAGGGGCTCCACCAGCTGTCAGATTCATCCACCTACAAACCCTGCCACAGTGAGCCCATTCCAGAAATCCAGCAGGATCTCTAGTCTCTCCTCAAATCCTTAGTCTTTCCCAGAACCTTTCCCCAGAGTCCATCTCTCTCCTCACCCCTACCACAACCCGCACTCCTGTCTTCTACATGCTTCCTAAAGTCCTCAAACCTAAACACCCAGGACACTCCATTGTGGCTCATTATTGTGCCCCCACTGAGAGAATCTCTGCTCTTATAGACCAACACCTTCATCCTATTCCCCACAACCTATCCTACTATGTGAACAATACCAAATATGTCATCCACCGACTCTCTAGAGTTACTGTTCCTTTTCCACATAGTGCTCTGCTCATCACTATTGATGCTACATCTCTTTACACTAACATCCCTAATGCCCATGGCCTTACCACTATTGAACACTACCTTTCCCAGTGCCCAACGGATTCCAAACCTACTACCTCCTTCCAGATCACAATGACAAACCGTATCCCCAGCCACAATTATTTGTCCTGTAAAGTCATTACCTACAAACAAATCCAAGATATGGCTATGGGCGCCTACATGGCACCATGCTATGCCAAACTATTCATGGACCATCCAGAGGAACCACTTTTAAACACCCAGAACTTCTTACGCCTCACTTGGTTCAGATTCTTCATGACACCTTCATGATCTGGATTGAGGATGAGGACACCCTGTCCACATTCCTCCAGAACCTCAACACCATCTCCCCTGTTCGCTTCACCTGGTCCTATTCAACCCAACATGCCACCTTCCTCGATGTTGACCTCCACCTCATAGGTGACTTTGTCAGTACCTTTGTCAATACCAAATGTACCAACCATTAGCAATATCTCCACTTCAATTGCCACACATTCCATACCAAGAAGTCACTTCCATACAACCTAGCCACCTGCCATTGCGTCTGAAGTGATGAGTGGTCCCTCTAAAAGTATACCGAGGGTCTCACTGAGACCTTCACAGACTATAATAACCCTCCCAACCTTCTACAAAAATAGGTCCCCCCTGCCTCGCGTCTGAAGTGATGAGCGGTCCCTCTAAAAGTATACCGAGGGTCTCACTGAGACCTTCACAGACTATAATAACCCTCCCAACCTTCTACAAAAATAGGTCCCCCCTGCCTCGTCTCTCCATTTATCCATAACCACCCAAAGTCTCACCATCTGGCCAGAGAGCAGCATTCCCATCATGACTCAGTACCACCAAGGACTGGAGCAACTGACTCACATTCTGCGTCAGGGTTTCAACTACCTCTTGTCGTTCCCTAAGATAAGAAAAGTCATATCCACTATCCTTCCCACCACTGTCACAGTGCTATTCCACTGCCTACTGAACCTATACAATATTCTCGTCCATCCTGCTCCCAGCCCCGTGCCCCAAGCTCATATCCCTGTGATAGACCTAGATGCAAGACGTGTCCCATACATCCTCCAACCACCACCAACTCCAGTTCGGTCACAAGCATCACACAACCCATCAAATGCAGGGCTACCTGTGAAACCAGTCATGTGATTTACCAGCCAAGCTGCAACCAATGTGTTGCATTCTACATGGGCATAACAACCAACATGCTGTCTGTCTGCATGAATGGCCACCCACAAACTGTGACTGTGAAACAGCTGGACCATTTTGTTGCTGAGCATACCACCCAACATGATGATCAACATTTCAATGACTGCTTCACAGCCTGTCCTATCTGAATCCTTCCCAACAATACCAGCTTTTCTGAATTGCACAGGTGGGAACACTCCCTGCAACATATCCTATGTTTCCGTAAGCCTGGTGGCCTCAACGTTCGTTCGTCATTGTCCTTACCCATCAAGCTCCTTAAGTGTTCCCATTCCAGCACTTCACAGCCCTCTATTCCACCAACACACGCACAGTATTTTTACTTCTCTCCTTTGCCGCTAACCCCCTCGCTGCCCTACCCACTCTCCGCCTCATTCCTGTATGCTCTCACAAACTGCACTTTACCATCTGCCACCCTTACCCTGCTATCCCTACCGCTTCACACCCCAGCCTCCTCCTTACCTCCACCATCCTATTACTTCTCCCATTATGTGCTGCTGTTCACAGTGTGGCCTCAGCAGTCAGAGAGTGTGGTCAATGTGAGCATGATTTGCATTTGCGTGAGTGTGCGTGTTTCTATGTTGTCCATTTCCGATGAAGGCCTTGTGGGCCGCAAGTTCACTTTGTGCCTCCCTGTGGCTCAGCGGCTTCACTATATGATGAGTAGCAACTACTCTTCCCTATTCTGATATTATTTACAGGCAATGTCATTCCAAAGATCGAAAATATTTTTATTCTAGACCACACATGACATTAGGACCACTGCATTGCCCTTGTTTAGTGGCAGATTGCTTGTTCTTGGAGATGTGGAAATTAACATTGACTTTTTGGTAAGTGCTCTATAAGCTTTGTGTCCAAACTCTTCTGCTCCTTCTGGATGCAGTGAAGCTGCAATGTGATCCATAAGCTAATGTATTCTACTATTGACATCATTTTTGGAAAGGGTGCAAAATTCAGCCCATTATCAAAAATCTTCACTGTATTGTCTTCCATATGTTTGTAAGTGGTAAGGGAATATTACAAGAACCATAGTGACTGTAATAGAGTGTCACATGGAACGTGTGTCTATGTCCTGAAGAACTCAGTATGCAGTGAACCTGTGCCCCTTCAAACCCCTCTTGAAGCTGTGGCTGTCAGGAAAAGGACGACACAGGGAATGACTGTCTGGAACGTATCTTCCTCCAGATGGTGAAGTGCCCCTGAATGCATTGGGTGCACTGATTTATCAATTCCCTATAACTTTCCTACTTTTTGGAGATTTTAATGCCCATAACCCCTTGTGGGATGGCACTGTGCTTACTGGCCGAGGTAGAGATGTCGAAACATTCCTGTCTCAACTCGACCTCTGCCTCTTAAACACTGGGGCCCCCACACATTTCAATGTGGTTCATGGCACTTACTCAGCCATTGATTTATCCCTCTGCAGCCCAGGACTTCTTCCATCAGTCCACTAGAGAGCCCACAATGACTTGTGTGGTAGTGACCACTTTCCCATCTTTCTGTCACTCCCCCAGTGCCATTCCCCTGGACGTCTACCAAGATGGGCTTTAAACAAGGCAGACTGCGAAGCTTTCACCTCTGCTGTCACCACTGACTCAACCCCCCCCCCCCCCCCAATGGTGCCATCGATGTGTAATTGAGCAGGTCACTAGAATGATCATTTTTGTGGTGGAAAACACGATCCCATGTTTTTTGGGATGCCCCCTGAAAAAGTCAGTACCTTGGTGGTCGCCGGAAATAGCTGAGGCCATTAAAGAGTGCCAGCAAGCTCTACAGCAACATAAGTGGCACCCTTGCCAAGAGCACCTAATAGCTTTTAAACAGTTCAGTGCCTGCTTCCGCCAGAGTATAAAACGATGGAAACAGGCGAGTTGGGAGAGGTATGTCTCGACCATTGGGTGCTGTACATCACCTTCCCATGTCTGGACGAAGATCAGACATGTTTTTTGGTTCCAGACCCTGACAGGTGTTACTGGCATTAACATCAGTGGCATGTTATCTACCGATACAAACGCGATTGCCGAGCACTATGCTTGAGCCTCCATGTTAGAGAAATACCCCTAGCATTTTGCAACCTCAAATGGCGGATGGAAAGGAAAGCCCTCTCGTTCACTGAACATCACAGTGAACCCTATATTGATCCATTTGCAGAGTGGGAGCTCCTCAGTGTC
The DNA here is from genome assembly GCF_023897955.1 of Schistocerca gregaria. Taxonomy (NCBI): domain Eukaryota; kingdom Metazoa; phylum Arthropoda; class Insecta; order Orthoptera; family Acrididae; genus Schistocerca; species Schistocerca gregaria. The sequence continues at coordinate 302,033,925 of NC_064920.1, read as the reverse complement.
CTTGCACATTTCCCCAACAAAGCTCCTGGGCCAGATTGGATCCACAGTCAGATGATCAAACAACTCTCATCCGATTACAAGTGACATCTCCTTGTCATCTTCAACTGGATCTGGTGCGATGGCATCTTTCCATCACAATGGTGGAAGAGCACCATCATTCCAGTGCTCAGACCCTGTAAAAACCCACTTGATGTGGATGGCTATCGGCCCATCAGCGTCACCAATGTTCTTTGTAAGCTGTTAGAATTTATGGTAAGTTGGCAGTTGTATTTAGTCCTGGAGTCACATGGCCTACTGGCTCCATACCAAGGCAGTTTCAACCAGGGTCGCTGTACCATTAATAACCTAGTTTCCCTCGAGTCTGCCATCTGAACAGCCTTTTCCATACACCAACACCTGGTTGCTGTCTTTTTTGTTTTACGAAAAGCTTATGGCATGACCTGAAAACATCATATCCTTGCCACATTATATGAGTGGGGCCTCCGCGGCCTGCTCCCGATTTTTATCCAGAATTTCCTATTGTGTTGTATTTTCTATGTCCAAGTTGGTGCCTCCCATAGTTCCCCCGCCCCCCCCCCCCCCCCCCTCCCAATATTAAGGAGACTGGAGTCCCACAGGGCTCTGTATTGAGTATCTGTATCTCTGTTTTTAGTGGCCATTAATGGTGTAGCAGCAGCTGTCGGGCTGTCAGTCTCACCTTCTCTCTATGCAGACAACCTCTGGATTTCGTACTGCTCCTCCAGTACTGGTGTTGCCGAGCGGCACCTACAGGTAGCCATCCACAAGACACAGTCATGGGCTCTAGCCCACGGCTTCCAGTTTTCAGCTGTGAAGTCATGTGTTGTGCAGTTCTGCACCATCATACCATTCATCTGGAACCAGAAGTTTACCTTAATGACGATCCACTCACTGTAGTGGAGACTTATCGATTCCGAGGACTGGTTTTTGATGCCTAATTGATGTGGCTTCCTCATCTTCATCAGCTGAAGTGGAAGTGCTGGCAGCACTTCAATGCCCTCCACTGCCTGAGCAACACCAAAGGGTGCAGAACACTCTACGCTGCTGCGGCTCTGCAGAGCCCTTGTTTAATCCCGCTTTGACTATGGGAGTCTGGTTTATGATTTGGCGGCGCCCTCAGCATTGTGTTTACTCCACCCAGTGCACCACTGTGGCATTCGACTGGCAACAGGAGCTTTTAGGATGAGTCTGGTGACCAATGTCCAGCTGGAGGCCAGAGTCCCTCCGTTGAAGATTAGTCGTGCACAACTGCTCGCCAGTTACTTTGCACACATTCATAGTTCTCCTGAGCATCCGAATTACCACCTCCTCTTCCCATCCACGACAGTTCATCTCCTGCATCGGAGACCCAGGTCAGGGCTTATGATTGCAGTTTGTGTCCAATCTCTTCTGTCTGAAGTGGAGTCCTTGGCCTTACCACCTATACTAGAGGTCCATTCAAGTACACCTCCATTGTGTACACCTAGGCCGAACCTTCGCCTGGACCTTTCCCATGGTCCTAAGGACTCAATTAACCCCACGGCTCTCTGCTGTTATTTTCCCTCAATTCTTGACATGTGCCGGGACCATGAAGTGGTTTACACTGACAGATCAATGGCTGATGGTTACGCTGGCTTCGCGTATCTTCATGGAGGACATATTGAACAGCACTCCTTGCCAGATGGCTGCAGTGTTTTCATTGCAAAGCTGGCGGTCATTTTTCGTGCTCTTGAGCGCATCCACTCATTTCATTCCCTGGCGAGTCGTTTCTTCTCTGTACTGCCTTGAGCAGCCTACAAGTTATCGACCATTGTTACCCCCACCATCCTTTGGTAAGAATCATCCAGGAGTCCATCATTCCATGGTGTTTGTGTGGACCACAGGCCACATCGGAATCCCAGGAAATGGACTTGGTGACAGGCTGGCCGAACAGGCTACACGGAAACCTCTTCTGGAGATTGGCATCCCTGTAACTGACCTGCGATCATTATTACACCACAAGGTTTTTCAGCTTTGGGAGATGGAATGGCATAATCTCAGTATGTACAACAAACTGTTTGCCCTTATGGACACTTTGAATGTGTGGAAGACCTCCATATTGGCCTCTCACAGGGACTCTGTGGTTCTCTACCAGCTCCACATTGGCCACACGTGGCTAATACATGGCTACCTCCTCCGTCGCGATGACCCACCTCGGTGTCACTATGGCTCACATATGACTGTCGTCAAAATCTTGTTGGACTGCCCACTTTCAGCTGCTCTGTGGCGGATTTTAGTCTTCCCAGTACCCTACCTTCAGTGTTGGGCAACAATGCCTCAACTGCAGATTTCATTTTACATTTTATTTGTGTGTGTTTGGGGGGGGGGGGGGGGGGTTCATCATACCATCTAAGGGTGGGCATTTAGCCTTCTCTCTGAGGTCACCACCGTCCATCCATTTTAACTCCGTCACACTTCCTTTGCATTTATTTGTCTTGATGGTTGTCTTTTTCCCTACATGTGTTCACATTTTAATGTGTTGCAGAGTGGCTGGCTCATCCTCTTCTATTATTGTGGTCAGCCAGCCCAGACCATATGCTCTATGATTTTAACACCTTCTTCTGCTTTTCCTTGTGGTGTATGTTTTCCCCATTTTTTGTTCATTCCATTTGTTTTCATTTTAAGTGTGGTGTTGGGTGTTTTTGTACTTTGAGCCTTGCTTGTGTCAGCAAAGAGATTGATGACCCTGATGTGGAGAATGGAAGTGCTTGCCACATGAAAACATGACAAGCTACCTGTAGTCATTAACACACAAGTGATCCAGAAAATTCATGCACACCAAATGTAAAGAATAAATAAAAATGAAAACCCACTGATGATGGCACAGTGGTGCCGAAACATGTTTGGGTACTGAGAAAAACTGTGTTTTGCATAACTGGCAGACCTCACATCCAACAATTAATTATACTTCCTGAAGATATGCAGCTCTACAATATGGCTTAATGGTAATGCCATCCTCCTTAGTAAAATAGTACAATATTTGCATCACCAAGCAGTTACTACGCAACGGAATGATACCATCAGGAAAACAAAATTGTTGTAAGGTGGGCTGAATAATGGAATGATGGATGCCTTATTACTATAGAGAGTGGAGCTCAGTGGCAAGTACCAGACTACAGATCAAGTTTTAATCTATGGCTACTTCTAGAATTTTTATCTGACACTTTTCACTTCTGGCAATTTTTATTGAAGTAATAGATGTGAAGTTGAACTGTGATTTTGAACTGTTGGTCTCGCCTATGACTAGCTGGGAAGTTAATTCGAAAGTTGGAGGAACGCCTACCATCCCTAATAGGACTATGTTTAGAAAGCACTGTGGTGTTCAAATGAATCTTCAGTTTGACAACAGCATTACTCTTTTGTAAGTTGAACTTGAAAAGATAGTGAAAGGGATGAAATTAGATATAGGAATTAGTTATGTGCAGTGGCAAGAAGAAAATAGGATTTCTGTTCAGGTGAGTACAGGATTATCAACACAAAATCCAATAGGAGTAGTACTGGATTAGTAGTTCTAGCAGACAAGAAAATAGGAATGTATGTAAACTCATATGTAAAGCATAGTGAGTGGATTATAAATGCCATGACCCACACATTAATGTGAGTAAATATTCTTACTAATTTCATAAGTGAAGCAGAGATTAAGAAATTATTCATTATGTTAATGGAGATGAAAATTTAATCGTGATAGGGTCTTTAATTCATGACTAGGAAAAAGAAAACAAGGAAAAATAGTTGGAGATTGACTGAGGGAAAGGAATAAAAAGGGAAACTGTTTGGTAGAATTTCACACAGAGCACAATTTCAAACACTTTGTTTAAGAGTCATGTAAGAAGTTGATGTATGTGGAAGATACTTGGGGATGCTAGAGGGTTTTATCTAGAGTATGTAATGGTAAGACAGCAATTTATAAACCAGATTTAAATTACAAAACATATCCAGGAATGGATGTGGACTCTGAACATAATTTGTTAGTTATAAAATGCAGATTGAAGCTCAAGAAATTGGAGAAAGATGGGCAAACTAATATAAGTTGAAATGAACACAAATAGTTGAGAGTTTCAGTTAGAGCATTAGGTAACAAATGAGGGGCAGAATGAAAGGGGAAGTACAATAGAAAATAAATGTGTCATTCTGGAATAAGAAGTAGTGAAAACAGCAAACAAACAAGTGGTTAAATAGACTAGGTCCACTATAAATACTTGTACTCCCCATAATCCATGAAAAAAATATATATATATATATATATATATATATATATATATATATATATATATATATATATGCGGTAAATTGAATACTGACATCTAAAAAAATATATTTACAGAAGGTGTAAAATAAGTTTTTTTTTGATATGTTTTGAGAATGGAGAAGTATCTGTATGAAGATCAAGAGTTCAGATGACAAGCCAATTCTAAGCAAAGAGGGGTAAGTTGAAAGGTGTAAGGAATACATGAAAGGGCTTTATACAGAAAGAAATTCAAAACAATATTATTGGAAGGCAAGATGAAGTAGGTGAAGCTTAGATGGGAGTATTCAATATGCTGGAAGAATTTGACAAAGTTCAGGGGACTTTAGATGAAATAAGGCACCTGGAATAGATGATATTGCCTCTGAATTATTAAGCTTCTTTTGAGAATCAATGATGGGAAAACTATTCCATATAGTGTGTGGGACATGTAAGACAAGCAGATTACTCTCAGACTTCAAGTTGAGTACATTCATTCCAGTACCAAAGAAGGCAAGTGGTGATAGGTGCGGCTGTTAGCAGTTAGTTGCAAAATACCAACAAGAATGGAATAGCTGGTAAAAGCTGATGTAGCCGAAGCGCAGTTTGGATTCTGGAGAAATGGAAAATGTGAGGCATTTCTAACCCTAAGACTTATCCTAAGAGATCAGCAGAGAAAACTCAAACCTTAATTTACACATTTTGAGGATTTAGACAAAGCTTTTGACATTGTTGAATGAAAAATAGTCTTTGAAATTTCGAAACCATCAGGGAGTGTAAGTTAGTCTACAATTTGTATTGAAACCAGTCTACAGTTGTAGGTACTGAAATACATGCAATGGTGGCTGTAGTTGAGAAGGTTTGTAGGCTGTCCTCCTTTTTATTCAGTCAATACATAAAAACAAGCAGCAAAGGATACCAAGGAGAAATTTGACAAGAGAATTAAAGTTCTGGGAGGAGAAATAATAACTTTGATGTTTGCTAATGACACTGCAGTTCCTGTCACAGACAGCAATGGAGTAGAAGATTAGTTGACTGAAATTAACAGTGTCTTGGAAAGAGGTTGTAGGAGGAACATGAACGGAAATAAAACAAAAGTGATGGAAGGCAGCAGATTCAGTCAGGTAATGTGAATGGAATTAAATTAGGAAATGAAGCACAGATAGTAGCAGACAAGTTTTCCTATTTGAGTTACAAAAAATATAATGGCAGAAGCAAAGAGGATGTAAACTGCAGACTGTCATTAGCGGTAAACACAAATTCAAAATGAAGTGCCACAGAAGAATTTGGAAGGGTAGCTAGGTAAATCAAATAATTTGTGAAGAAGTACTGCATTGAATTGTGGAGAAAAGAAACTTGTTGCACAATATGAATAATTTAGTTATGGCAGAAAGTGTGAGAAGTAAATTTATAGAGGAATGCCAAAGATTGGCTACAATTAACAGGTTAAACTGGGTGTAGGTTTTAGTAGTTATGCAGAGACAAATAGATTTATTTGGGGAGTTGCAGCAATCCAGTCTTCTAACTGAAAATGTAACAATGACAAAAAATACACACTTTTGCACAGACACTCAGATACATACACCTGTAGTTGCATTGACATTAACTGTTAATGAGCAGTTCTTCAGGTTAATGGGAGTGGGAGGAGGTGAAAGATGTGGTTCAGCTTAAAGGAGCTAAAATGTGTGATGCAGTTAGGGAATGTGGAGGTAGTGGGAGGCATAATAGAGGGAGAGCCAAGGGGCTCTCAGTGGAGTAACAAAATATGAACAGAAAAGGTTTTAATCACAAGGGGTGAGGGAACGATAGTACAAAGTTTGTGAGTAGTGGAATCTAAGAGAAATGAGAGGGGACTAGCTAAGTTTAAGCCAGTGTGATTACAAGAATGGAAGACAGTTTCCACCCATGTAATTTAGAGGATCTGGTCCTTGCACTAAGAAGAAAGAACTCTTAAAAGTGAATGTTCCTGGTGGAAATAATTAAAATGGAATGGGTGCTGAAGCCACTATTGAAGACATTGGTAATGGTAAGTGCAGAATGTGTTTAGCTACTGGGTGGTTGAGTTAGTGGTTAAATACAATTTCATAGCAACCATTCATCTATATAGATAACTGGTTAATTGAAGGAGTCAGCTGAAGAAATTGTTAACCTACAAGGGTATATCTTGAGATATTGCATGGTATATGTTTGATTAAATTCAAAGACAAGAACATAAAGGCTGTAAGACAAAACAATTCATACAAAAGACAGTTCTTTCTAACAATACATGTGAAATTACTTGTTATCAGCATGCAGTACACTGAATATGCAACAGATAGGGTGATCAGTCAAATCCCTACTCAACTGAGGGTTAGCACTTTCTTCTGCCAAATCCTTTAACTGTCATTCCCAGATATAATGCTGCACTACTGATATATAATTTAATTGCTTTCACAAGTTTCCCCACCTTTTATACACAGGAGATGCCTGTGACTGGACCGTTGTAGATGGTGACAGGTTGCTGTATAGGATAAGTAGAGCACCTGGAACATCCGTATGGAATGACCATCTTTCTGTCACTCCTTATTCCAGCACACCATTTGAAATTGGAATGGAACAGGAAAAGTGGAAGTGGTACCTGAAGTAGACTCTGCCATACTTCATATCGTGACTTACATAGTATAGCTTGTACAGTGCTAGCTTTTGTGGATGTAATATTGTGTTTTTATAACTTTACCTAAATGTCTTGTGAGGGAATCTGGTCTTAACTTCTGAAACTTGCAAGCTACCAAACGAGACTGTTTGTTCAGAAGTCTACAGGGTGTTGCAAAAAGGTACAGCCAAACTTTCAGGAAACATTCCTCACACACAAAGAAAGAAAATAAGTTATGTGGACATGTGTCCGGAAACGCTTATTTTCCATGTTAGAGCTCATTTTATTACTTCTCTTCAAATCACATTAATCATGGAATGAAAGCACACAGCAACAGAACGTACCAGCATGACTTCAAACACTTTGTTACAGGAAATGTTCAAAATATCCTCCGTTAGTGAGGATACATGCATCCACCGTTCTTCGCATGGAATCCCCGATGCGCTGATGCAGCCCTGGAGAATGGCTTACTGTATCACAGCCGTCCACAATACAAGCACGAAGAGTCTCTGCATTTGGTACCGGGGTTGCATAGACAAGAGCTTTCAAATGCCCCCATAAAAGAAAGTCAAGAAGGTTGAGGTCAGGAGAGTGTGGAGGCCATGGAATTGGTCCGCCTCTACCAATCCATCAGTCACTGAATCTGTTGTTGAGAAGTGTATGAACACTTCGACTGAAATGTGCAGGAGCTCCATCGTGCATGAACGACATGTTGTGTCGTACTTGTAAAGGTACATGTTCTAGCAGCACAGGTAGAGTACCCCTATGAAATCATGATAACGTGCTCCATTGAGCGAAGGTGGAAGAACATGGGGCCCAATCAAGACATCACCAACAATGCCTGCCCAAATGTTCACAAAAAAATCTGTGTTGATGACGTGATTGCACAATTGCGTGCGAATTCTCGTCAGCCCACACATGTTGATTGTGAAAATTTACAATTTTATCACGTTGGAATCAAGCCTCATACGTAAAGAGAACATTTGTACTGAAATGAGGATTGACACATTGTTGGATGAACCATTCACAGAAGTGTACCCATGGAGGCCAATCAGCTGCTGATAGTGCCTGCACATGCTGTACATGGTATGGAAACAACTCGTTCTCCCATAGGACTCTCCATACAGTGACTTGGGCAACGTTACCTTGTACAGCAGCAACTTCTCTGACGCTGACATTAGGGTTATCATCAACTGCACGAAGAATTGCCTCATCCATTGCAGGTGTCCTCGTCATTCTAGGTCTTCTCCAGTCGCGAGTCATAGGCTGGAATGTTCCGTACTCCCTAAGACGCCGATCAATTGCTTCGAACGTATTCCTGTCGGGACATCTTCGTTCTGGAAATCTGTCTTGATACAAACATACTGCGCCACTGCTATTGCCCCGTGCTAATCCATACATCAAATGGGCATCTACCAATTCCGCATTTGTAAAAATTGCACTGACTGCAAAACCACGTTCATGAAGAACACTAACCTGTTGATGCTACATACTGATATGCTTGATGCTAGTACTGTAGAGCAATGAGTCGCATGTCAACACAAGCACCAAAGTCAACATTACCTTCCTTCAATTGGGCCAACTGGCGATGAATCAAGGAAGTACAGTACATATGGACGAAACTAAAATGAACTCTAACATGGAAATTAAGCGTTTCCAGACACATGTCCACATAACATCTTTTCTTTATTTGTGTGTGAGAAATGTTTCCTGAAAGTTCTGCCGTACCTTTTTGTAACACCCTGTATAATGTATGCAGTGAAAAAATGAAATGTCGTGTGATGAGGGCCTCCCGTCGGGTAGACCGTTCGCCTGGTGCAAGTCTTTCGATTTGACACCACTTCGGCGACTTGCACGTCGATGGGGATGAAATGATGATAATTAGGACAACACAACACCCAGTCCCTGAGTGGAGAAAATCACCGACCCAGCCGGGAATCGAACCCGGGCCCTTTGGATTGACAGTCTGTCGCGCTGACCACTCAGCTACCGGGGCGGACATGTATGCAGTTAGCAACCTAGTGTTGACTAGGTTTCTAGTGAATATGTTTTCAACATTGCTTTCATTTCATTGTATGTAAGACACTAGCCCTTAGCTTAGTGTCTGCCTGTTTAAGGGAAAATATTGCGTGCTGCCAACCAGCGACAGTTCTTTGTCAGAAGCTTCTGTCCAGTAATGTTGTGTTTGCATTAATGTAAACAACATGGCTCTTGTACTAGCCATAGCACGTAATAATTATTTCAGTTATGCATTACTAGTTTCTTGGGCATTGAGGCCACTCTGAGCAATATATACAGGGCTGCACCGGTTTCTTGCTCCTGTCACATAAAAAACGTAACTTCCTCTCTCGAACCAGTCACTGCCTTAACAAAACAGAAATTTCTATAAATAATTGTTGTGTTAAATCAATCATGCAATAAGATAGTGTTTATTATTATTTACCTCTTCACTTTACTACAGTTATTCCATTTCAATTTGTATTAAAACTTTGCTTGTTTTTACAAAGTATGAGCAGTGTGTCTCTTAATGCGTTATATTTGTATGATTGTGTTCTTGAAGGACTGCATTAGCAAATTGGATTTATCCATAAACCATGTTTTATTTTATTATAGATTCTTGTGCACACTGATTTTTCAATTACTTGTGTACATTTGGGTGTGTACCAGAATTTGGCAGTTTATTATATCCAAAACAGTGACATGTAAGTATGCAAAAGTTTTGAACAATATCACATGAGCTGGTTACTAAATTTAATGAACGAAGGATGTAGTAGTAAAATGACGTAGTGCAGCAGTGACAAAACATATGACTTAGATTTGGTGAGTACATGTTTAGATACAAGAATAAGGTGCTAACTTTGTGTGGTATTTCTGGCTCAACTGATGAAATGTGCTAGATGTCCTACACCCTTGAAGTATTCCATAAAAGTAATTCTTTTTTCAAACCACACCATTTGAACCAGGCTAACTAACATAACTTCCAGACGGGATGATTTACTTTGGAGGATAATTCCTCCAACATGGTTATTGGCCAGTTTGTTCCTCCATCCTTGAGAAACTGTACAGTCTCTGATGATCTCACCTCTGGTTATAGTTTGAAATGTGCTAAGAAAAAAGAGTAATCAAGAGAAGGGAGACAATTAAAACACTACAAATGAAAACTTGTATTTTTGTGTTCTTATGTGATTAATTATACCTTGAGAAATTATCAGTTATTCCCTTCCTCCCATAGCCTCATCATGTTTGCTGTGCTTTCCTGCACTTGTAGTCCTGTGCAAGTGTTGAGGTGCCATAGCTGTTAAGACACTAGGCTCAGTTTCAGGGATATGAGTGGGTTTTAATGCACACCTGACCATCCAAATTTATGTTTTACTTGTTTCTCTTAAGTCACCTACATGAATACTGGTATGGTTCCTTAATCAAGGTCACAGCTGATTTTAATTGCAGACTATGACCAAGCAAGCTAATGATCCATGCTGAACATGTGAGATGATCTAGTGATCCATCTCAAATTACCTCAGAGCGAAAGGGGGTACTGAAATCTTCTTCCTTCATTGATATCTTCCATCCATTTTCAGTAATCATTTCTTCTCTTTGTCATCTGAAAGGGCCTATAATTTTTTTTTCGTCTTCATTTGATGATAGCTTCATTTTACAGATCATTTCTCTGTATATAAAGGCTATTTATTAGGGTGGTTTGAAAGTTCTCCTAATCACCATGAGAGGTTAGCGCTAGCACAATGAGTTGTTCACATGATATTCATTGGACTGTTGCCTGTAAACATGTGCCACGCCAGTGCTCTTGGAAGAGAGCTGTAGCAGTGACATGGCTCTTTTGTTGTTCCCACGTAGTGATTTGCGAAGATGGAAAAAAATTGTGATTCAAGCAGTGATTAAGTACTTCATAAAGAAATGTATTTTTTTTATGTTTAGCATATGGCAATGCACATCATTTTAAGCTTCTTACAAATATTTAAGCAAAGATATACCTAAAAAACACAACAAAATGTGCCATATAAGAAGAGTATAACATACAGATAATGGGCTATACCATTAAATACAAGCATCAAGATTATGTATAAAGTCTATTGCATTATCTGTTGCTACCAGAAAACCACTGAACTTGCACTGTATACTCTTCTGTTGCACTCTTGGACGATGTGGTGGATGGTCTGTCTGTTGGCTCCACAGTCACAGTTGGGAGTTGGTGTTTTACCCAATTTGTAAAGAGTATCTGCACATCATCTGTGATTTGTGTGTGTTCTGTTAAGGGATGACCATATTTTACGCGGTACTTCATATCCAGGCAATCTCTCAGTGATGCAGGGGAGGGCTTGACAATGCTCAGGGCACACCTCTTGCCATTGATCCTTCCAGGTCTTTATCGCATTAAAGTTTATACTTTGCAATTCCTTGGCTGTTATCATTGTTGGATGTCTAGACCGAAGTTTGTTTCTTTCCAGGTCAGGCATGTTGCAGTGTATAGGGAATTGGGCATTGTCGATTATCTTCCTATATTCCTGGAGAAGAGCATTCCTCTGACATAGGTCCACAGGTGGTATGTCACTCAGAATTGGCAGCCAATGTGTTGGGGTTGATCTGACGGTTCCGCTGAAAGTTCGCATTGTGCTATTCAGCTGCACATTGATTTCTTTTGTGTAAAAATTGTTCATCCAGATAGGAGTGCAGTACCCCATGGTTAAGTAGACCAGTCTGAGTGCCAATGTGTGTAGTGTGTCAACCAAAGTGCCCCAAGTAGTGCCACACAGCTTTTGGAGAATATTATTCCTTGTCTTTAGTTTGGCTGCAGTATTTTCCAGATGTTGTTTATAAGTGAGCGCTGTGTCCAAAGTGACTCCAAGGTACTTGGATTCTCATTAGATCGGAGCCAATTTTCCTCGAGATGAATGTCAAGTTGTTTGCTTGCTAATTTATTATTGAGATGGAAACATGTAGTTTCGCTTTTTGTAGGGCTTGGTTGTAATCTCCATTTATCAAAAGTATTTAATTAATGTCTCCAAGTCAGGTGTCAATGTTGTTTCCATGGCCTCAAAGTTCTTGTGTTGTGTTGCCAAGACCCAATCATCTGTGTACCTAAACTTCTGGAAGATGTGGATGGCATATTGGCATTATACAAGCTGAACAGTTGTGGAACCAACATGGAGCCCTGCGGTAGGCCGTTGTTCGGGGTTACTTGGATGCTTATCTGTTCTCCTGTTACTACTTGGAATGTTCTGGCAGCAAGCATGGTATCTATAAGTCTGGTAGTTCTCAGGCAATGGATTGTTTGCATGAATTTGTACAATAGGACATATCTCCATACAGTGTCATAGGCAGCAGATATATCTATGAAAACAGCTGATGTTTTTAATTTCCTTTGGTACCCAGCCTCTATGTACATAATTAGTGACATAACCTGGTCTGTACAGCTGGCACATGGTGGAACCCAACTTGCTCTATGGGAACTGACTCCAGAGTTTTGGTGGCAATGCGGTTATAGAGAAGTCTTTCCAGGAGTTTAAAGACAGAGCTCAATAATATGACTAGGTGGTAGCTCTTTGGTTCATTACTCGGCTTCCCAGAGTAACGTGGTGTGTAAGGCTAGTTTGTGTTTGTAGTAGAATACTACACATGCACCCTGGATAGCGTCTAATTATAGACGTGAACTTAATAAACTAGCGCTAACTGGCAGCTAGGCAATCATACTATCTCCTGGCTATTTAATTGCACATCCTAATCAAAATTCATAAAGAAAGGTATGAAAGAAAAGGACATTTATGCCGATTTCCAGAATACACTGGGGGACTCTGCTCCTCCATATTCAAATGTTGCCAAGTGGACAAATGAATTTAAATTTGGTTGGGGGAGCTTGAATGTGCAGCGGTCGGCCAAGATGTCACTACTCCAGAAATCAGTGCAAAAGTGCACAAAATGGTTATGGAGGATCACTGATTGAAAGTGTGTGAAATTTCTCACATTTGCCAGATGTCACATTGTAACTGAAGAATTAGAAATGAAAAAATGACCTGCAAGATGGATGCCACGACTCTTGACTCTGGATCAAATACATGTGCCATTCCCATGACAAAATTACGCGAACTGAGGTTTGAATTGTTTCCACAGCCACCTTATTCACCTGATATGGCTCCATAAGACTTCCACCTCTTCCCAAAACTGAAAATGTTTTTTGATGGATGAAGATTCACTTCAAAAGAAGAATTATAGCCAAAGTTAACATCTATTTTGCAGATGTGGAGGAAACTCATTTTCAAGATGTGATCAAGGCACTGGAACATCATTGGACCAAGTGCATTAATCTACAATGCATTGAAAAAATTAAAAAAGTTTCAGTGATTTAAGTACTTTTTTTCTATTCTATTCCGAGAACCTTTCAAACCACCCTTGTACTGTGCGTGTTAGGTTATGTGATGCAATTCTTCACTATTGAAGAAAGATGCACCTATTATATGTATGCTGTATGAAAATTTTCTCTTGAAAGATGCACATGTTATTATTGGTGATTTATTTGGATATAAATATGCAACCAGTCACTTTTTTGGACTTTTGCTGTAATTTATTATTCTGTTAACTAATTTTTGAGCCACTGCATGCTCATCATCAGATGGAGGTGAACAGGAACACTATATTGTAGACCAAGTGTAGCTAGGTACTGTGGTGATGGTGAGTGCACTGCATCATAAATCCATTCCCATAATGTACATTATCAGGTAATAGACAAAAATATACACAGTATTTAGCTGCTCTTGGTTTTACACTTATTCGCAGAAGATAAACACTGGATGTAATGTGAAGAAATGTAAAACCAGCTGCAGCTAAACACTGTGTATATTTGTGTGTTTTACCAGATAATATATATTATGAGAACAGATTTGCTACAAATATTACAATGCAGTGCAGTCACCATCACCACAACATCTTGTTACACTTGGTCCCCAATATAATGCCCCAGTAACGCGTCCATCTGATGATGAGCATGCCATGGCTCAAAACTAGAAAATGGTACAATAGATCATACCAAAAATCCAAAAACAGCAACTGGTGGCATATTTATATCCATATATTGATATCACATGTTCTTATATTGGACAGCATGGGGAAGATGCATTTTTTCACACTGAACAATGCATAAAATAATTCAAAAATTTCTTTATGTTCATGGGTTGTATCTAGTCAACAGTTTGTCAAATATGCAGACCATTTATTATTTAGAATTACAATTTCTTTTTAATTAGTAAAGCATGTGATAGTTCAGTAATGTCACTAATTTGTTTAAAATTGTTCAATAAGTTGAACAAATATTAAAGGGACTTTTTTCTGCTGGTAATCATTAGTGTAGCTGAACTATAATTTCCATTTTTTTTACACCAGGCAAGCATTAATTATTTTGTATGTGGTGACCATATTGATTTATCAGTGTTCCATAATAAGTGCAGTTAAAATTATTTTTGTCTTGTAACAAATAGTTAGACCATATTATGATATTTGTGTATTTTTCTCTTTGCAGACCTGTCCTGATAGTATGGCACAGACAGCTCTCACCAAAGAAGAAATTTTTAAATGGACCCCTTTACGATTTGCTGAAGAGACAAATGCTTGGGATTGGATTGAGAAGCAGTTGGAAAATGGAATTTCTCTAAGAGATTTGGAAGTGACCAGAGATAAGCTGAAGAATAGAGAAGCAGCAGTTGGGATTCTAACGACAATTTGCAAGGCAGGTTATTCGTGCCTTTTGAGATATGCTCTCAGTGAAGTGCCATCTCTGGCCAACATTTGCCTTGAACTGGATCAGACTAGACCACTGCATATGGCAATAAGACACCATCGTCATAGTATTGTGCGGTGTCTTATTAATACTAATGCGGATATAAATATTTGTGATCTCTCACAGAGAACACCGCTACATGAAGCTGTAAAAAGCAATTGTACACAAGCAGTGAGGATGCTACTGAATTCTGGAGCTGACAAGGAAATGAAAGATGTGGGAGGAAAGACAGCAATACAAAGAGCAGCTGAGCTTAAACATACTGCTGTAGTCAAGTTACTTTGTGATGCTGGGGCTGACATAAATGTCAGTCAAAATTTGGAAGAGAGGCCTTTATACATAGCAGCACAAATGGGAGATGCAGAGACAGTGCGCCTTCTTTTGGTTTCTGGAGCTAGCGTGTATGATGACAGAAATCAGTCTGCATTGCATTTTGCAGCGGTAACTGGCTGTTATATTGCAGCACAGACATTAATAGAAGCAGGTATTGATGTCGATATCAGAGATGCAGATCAGATGACACCACTGCATCGTGCTGCTGAGCATGGGAACAGTGATATTTGTTCATACATGCTAGACGCTGGAGCCAATAGAGAAATTACAGACAAACATGGGAAAACCCCATTGCAGTATGCAGCTCAGAAGGGACAGACTGCTGTGGTGCAACTTTTGTGTAACCAATCTGTAGATTTCAGTGTTAGTGAGCAGTCAAGGAAGATACTGTTCCTTGCAGCAGAGAGTGGCAATCAGGAAACTGTGCAGTTACTGCTACATCAATTTTCTGATACCTTTGATGAACATAAATTTCATGTTCTACTTGCAGCAGCATGCAGGGGCAGTGATGTTGCAGTTCAAACTCTGGCAAAATCAGGAGTGCATGTGAATGCACCAAATTTGTTTGGAAGGACAGTTCTGCATGAAGCTGCTGGCAGTTGCAGTGCAGAAACTGTATGCACACTGCTTGATGCTGGGGCTGATGGAAATGCAATGACCAATGATGGTAGGACACCTGCACATTTTGCTGCTGCATCTAGCAAGGCAGACACCCTGAAATTACTAATAGCCCAAAATGTTGATATTAACATTACAGATATTTCTGGAGAGACACCACTTCATTGTGCAGCAAAATGTGGCAGTAAAGAGTGCATAAACCTTCTACTGGATGCTGGTGCTGATCCATTCGCAATTACCGACAGTGGTATGACAGCATTACACTTTGCAGCAGCATCTGGAAAATGTTGTGTTGTTGAGTTACTCTTACTGAGCAACATCAGCCCTAATGTTAGGGATAAGAAAGATCGAACTCCCTTACACTTTGCTGCAGCTTCAGGGTGTCTTGAAACAGTAAGAACACTTTTTGACAAAGGATGTAATGTTGAGTCTACTGATAAGGATGGTAGGACACCATTGCACTGTGCAGCACAACGAGGACATTCTGAAATAGTGGAGTTTCTTTGTAAGAAAGGCGCAGATGCCAATGGGGGAAAGCAGGATAAATGGACAGAAAAACCAATTTATTTAGCTGCAGAAAACAACAACATAAAGAGTGTTCGTGCTCTTTGTCAAGTGTACTCTCTTGGCTGTGATGAATATAAGCGAACTGTATTGCATAAAGCAGCCATGATTGGTCAAGATGTGGTAGTGCAGACGTTGGCAGCTGCAGGTGCTGCAGTCAATGCACAAGACAGTCATCTTAATACACCTCTTTTTCTGGCTGTTGCATGGTGCAGTAAGGACACTGTGAGTGCACTGCTACGAGCAGGGGCTGATGTAAATATGACATGTACAAATGGTTGGACAGCTTTACACTGTGCCGCATCTTTCCAGAAAACTCACCTTGTTCAGATGTTAATGGAATGGGGTGCTGGAATAAATGTACAGGATGACTATGGACAAACACCACTTCATTGTGCAACTGACAGTGACAGCCTGGAAACAGTAAGAATTTTGCTTGAATCTGGTGCCAGGAAGGATATCAAGGATTGTTGGGGGGAATCTCCATACGATATTGCTAAAGATAATACAAATTATGCATTGATGAGACTTTTAAAAGATTAAAAATGATACAGTCATAGTATTTCATTGACTTATTGTACAAAGACTGGCACTGAACTTAATCCCTTTTGTACAAATGCACTGATCTATTTTGTTTAACTGCTGTTAATCCTTCTGGGTGACAAGTGACATTGTATTTCTGTTATGTGGATTATTAATATAAAGGAAAAACAATTTGTGTTGTTATAAAATATGTCTTGATCGTTTGTGTATGTAATACACATGACACATCAAGAGCTTCTGTCACTTAGTGTTCAGCTAATTCAGTTTCATTGTTTATGTAACTGTAAAGTAACTATTGAGTTTAACATGTTAATCTCTCAATTGTTTGTTGTCCAGGTGGTTTAAATTACAAGTTACTAGGAGAATTATCTTCATTTTCTATGAATGCTTAAATTTTGTTTACACATTTTGTGTTGTAATTCAACATACATTTTTTTAAAAAAATTCAGTTACTCTATTTTTTATTCTATTCTTGTTGAGAATTTGCATAAAAGAATCAATTGAAATTATATTAAAGCTTTATTTTGTATTTGCCATTTTAGTTCTATCTCACTTCACTACTGCATGATGTTAATATGTGATAATTATGTTCATAAATTACAAGCAGTGAAGATAAAGTTGAGAAAGACTATAAATGCTGGAAGTTATGAGCTAGGGTAATGATTCTCAGATATGGATTTATAAAATCTTATTATTATTAACAGAGATCATAAAATAATGACAGTGAATTGAAATGGAACACATGTTGCCAACATGCTCTGTAGTCAAAAGATTCAGGGTACAGGATAGCATTGTAAGCATCCATGGTAATGAAGAATAGAGCATACCAAAGAGAAAAATGATAACTTATAGTGAAGAACTGTATTTTCACTAATTTGGATGGGGAGCAATGAGTCATATATACTGGATAAAAGATAATACAAAAATCTGCTAGATTTATGGTAACTGAAGTGGGAAAGGGAGGAGGAGTCAGAAATATGCAAAGAAGCTGTGAAATAAGTGTCATAAATCTTAGCAGTGTACAGCAGGATTCAAAATAGGATTTTGTAGAAAACATATACAAATCTAGTAAAACCAAATGCAATGAGAAGAATACATTGAAGGCTTATGAAAAGGCAAAAAATCGTTGTCCAAAGTGACAAGGAAAGAGACAGGCAGTGATCTGGAAAACTGATACTATTCAGATTATACAGAGCATAGAATTGCTACGAACAACAAAGTAGTTAAAGATACCTTCAGTATCTTCTGTGTCTATTTTCTGTGGAAAATATAGAATCAAACAATTATTCAGCATATTTTTTAGTTTCTTTGGGTAGCATGAGAAATGCATTTTCTTCATCATGGACAGAAAACATTATTGTGCAATCAAAAAAGCTACTCACACTTAATGCCAAATCATTTGAGCTTTTGTAGCTATCAAATCAAAAGTTACTTAAAGAAACATTTTTTTTTTTTTGTCTAAAAATCTAGACCTTGTGGACAACTGTTAATTTTCAATAATTTTAATGTCACTATTGCGTAAACTGTTGACTAGTGTAACAAATGTTGATCACCTGTACTTTAAGAAATATAATAACACCAAAGAATCTGTGTTGCAGGTGTAACTAAAATAATTAACCAGTTATAGCTCCTTACCATTTGCTGTATCTCTCAAAAACTGTATATCTGTCCTTAAAAAACCAATTTTAATTTTAAATAAAATGAGAGGCATGTTACAGAAATAGGCTACATTAATGATACTTTCCACCTAGAGGACACTTCAAGCCTAGTGAGAGACACATCCACCTAGAGGACACTTCAAACCTAGGGAGAGACACATTCTATCTGAAATTACCCAGAAATCAAACCTTATATGCTGTGCTTAAAGTTTAAAAATGTAATGTGATGATACTAACCCCAGAAAATTAAGAAAGGTAGTCACTTACAGAAAACAAGGCAGTACCACAGCTTATCACTTAGTCTCCTATGAGAACAAAGCCAGAGAAAAATTAACATGCAAATGTAAGAAATTGCTCTAAAATTTGTCATAACATTTTCATTTTGG